>NW_025534241.1:42500-140000 GCF_020615455.1 Coregonus clupeaformis
TTCACTCTGTTGATCCTGCTCTGCTTCACTCTGCTGTCCTGCTCTGCTTCACTCTGTTGATCTGCTCTGCTTCACTCTGCTGTCTAGTCTCTGTCTTAAACTGTGAATGGGCCAAATTCTCTAACTCATGTTGTAACTCATGTTGTCCTCCAACCTTCCAATGACTCCATGGAGAGCAGATCTCTATCTAAAATACGTTATCTTTTGGGAAATGTCCTCCAGCCTTCACTGTATATAGACATAATATGTGAGAGAGAAAGAAAGAGAAAGAGAGAGAAAAAGAGAGAGAGAGAGGGGGAGAGAGAGAGAGAGGGGGAGAGAGGGAGAGGGAGAGAGAGAGAGAGAGAGAAGAGAGGGAGAGAGGAGAGAGAGGGAGAGAAAAGAGAGAGAGAAAAGAGAGAAAGAAAAAAAAAGAAAAAAAAAAAAAGAGAGAAAAAAAAAAAAAGAAGAACCAATTTTAGATATGTTTGTGTGTGTTAGGTGAGCTGTGTGAGGAGAAATTGGATTTCTGTGCTCCAGAGTTGAACCCCTCGCCACCGACTCCAAATGCATCCTGACCCCCCAGGATACAAGTAAGTCACCTCACACACATCACCCCACACACACTACACACACACACACTACACACACTACACACACACCAAAACACAACACACTACACACACCACACACACACACTACACACACCACACCAGTGTGAGTGTTGTATTAACAGTGTGTTTGTTGAGTGTACTCCAATACGCGGGGGACCAGTGTGGGTGTTGTCTTACCAGTGTGTTCCAGGTGTGAGTGTACTCCAGGATATGTGGGGGGACCAGTGTGAGTGTTGTGTTAGCGAGTGTATGTGTTCCAGGTGTGAGTGTACTCCAGGGGATCGGGGGGACCAGTGTGAGCTGGATTATGATGACTGTGAGGAGAACAAGTGTCAAGACGAGCTCAGTGTGTGATGCTATCAGCGATACACCTGTGTCTGTCCTCCGGGCTACAGGTAATGGGGGATAACACACGTCCACACTAGCACACACATACACTAACACACACACACACACACACACACACACGTGTGAATTGATCCTTTTAGATGTTATGTCTAAACATCTATTACAACATAGTCGCAGCTGGTTTTGTACGTCTGTAGTGGTAGTTAACCTGTATGTTCATGATAAGGTAGCAGCTGGTTTAGTACCGTCTGTAGCGGTGGTTAACCTGTATGTTCATGATAAGGTAGCAGCTGGTTTTAGTACCGTCTGTGGTATTGGTTAGCCTGTATGTTCATGATAAAGGTAGCAGCTGGTTTAGTACCCGTCTGCTTGTGGTTAGCCTGTATGTTCCTGATAAGGTAGCAGCTGGTTTAGTACCCGTCTGTGCTGGTAGTTAGCCTGTATGTTCCGCGATAAGGTAGCAGCTGGTTTAGTACCCGTCTGTAGTGGTAGTTAACCTGTATGTTCTGTGAGGTAGCAGCTGGTTTTGTACCCGTCTGTAGTGGTAGTTAACCTGTATGTTCATGATAAGGTAGCAGCTGGTTTAGTACCAGTCTGTGGTGGTAGTTAGCCTGTATGTTCATGATAAGGTAGCAGCTGGTTTAGTCCCGTCTGTACGGTGGTTAACCTGTATGTTCATGATAAGGTAGCAGCTGGTTTTAGTACCCGTCTGTACTGGTAGTTAACCTGTATCACCACCACGGTGGCTCATATGTGAACCGACTACCGTTCAAAAGTTTGGGGTCACTTAGAAATGTCATTGTTTTCGAAAGAAAAGCAATTTTTTTGTCAGAGATCTTCAGTTTTCTTGGCAATTTCTAGCATGGAATAGCCTTCATTTCTCAGAACAAGAATAACCGCCGAGTTTTCAGAAGAAGTTATTTGTTTCTGGCCATTTTGAGCCTGTAATCAAACCCACAATTCCTGGTTCAGCACTCTGACGGTTGTTTATTGTTTATTGTTTTGTTTTCAGCGGTCTGTTCTGTGAGTTCTCTCCTCCCATGGTTCTGCCCCGCACCAGTCCTTGTGGCGACACGAGTGTTTGACGAGCGCAGTGCGTTGTCGTGGGGTGGACCCCCGCTGCCAGTGTCTCCCATGGTTGCGAGGCGAGTGGTGCGGGGACGCTAGCCAGTGTCAACTTCATCAACCGACAGTCCTATCTTCAGCTGCCCCTCTAGCCTGATCACACCCAAGACCACACACTCACACTACAGGTAAACACAGACACACTCACACACACACACACATCAGGAACCATCACATCACCATCATCACTTCCTAGACCGGCGTATAACTACGGGTGTTGATTAAAAAGTGTGCCTGTATGTATGTGTGTGTGTATGTGTGTGTGTGCTGTGTGTGTGTGGGGGTGTGGCGGGGGGGGGGTGTGTGCGCGGGGGGGTTGGGTGTGTGTGTGCGGGGGGGGGGGGGGGGGGTGGGGGGGGGGGTGGGTGCGCGCGTGTGTGTGTGTGTGTGTGGGGGGGGGGGGGGGTGTGTGTGCGCGCGGGGGGGGCGCGCGCGCGGGGGGGGGGGGGGGGGCGGTGTGCGCGGCCGCGGGGGGGGGGGGGGGGGGGGGGGGGGGGGGGGTGGGCGTGGGGGGGGGGGGGGGGGGGGGGGGGGGGGGGGGGGGGGGGGTTTTTTTTGGGGGGGGGGGGGGGGGGGGGGGGGGGGGGGGGGGGGGGGGGGGGGGGGTGTGTGTGTGTGCATGTAAGATGGACAGTGGTGTGTTGCTGTATAAAGGGGACCAGGACCACATTACCATAGAGCTGTATAAGGGGGCGTCTCCGTGCCAGCTACCACGCTGGAACACACCCCTCCCTCTGCTATATACAGGTAACACACACACACCCGACGTTCTGCAACTGGACCTAAATCTAACTGGCTGGTCATCATGTTTGGCGGGATGCCACAAACAGATCTTGGACAGGCTAAAACCTGAGTTGAATCTCAGCCTTTCCCCTGACGCGTTAATTCCCTCTCTCGTCTCTCTCTCTCTCTCTCCTCTACACCCCTCTCCCTCTCTCTCTCTCTCCTCCCTCACCCCCCTCTCTCTCCTCCCCCTCCTCTCATACCCCTCTCTCCTCTCTCACTCTTCTCCCCTCTCTCCTCTCTCTATCCTCCCTCTCTCTCCCTCTCTCTCTCCTCCCCTCTCTCCTCTACGCTCTCCTCCCTCTCTCCTCTCTCCTCTCTCTCTCCCTCTCTCCTCCCTCTCTCCTCTCTCTCTCCTCTCTCCTCTCTCCTCTCTCCTCTCTCTTCTCCTCTCTCCCCCTCTCTCCTCTCTCTCTCTCCTCTCTCCTCCTGTCCTCCCCTCTCTCCTCCCCCTCTCTCTCTCTCTCTCTCCACCCCTCTCTCTCTCTCCCCTCTCTCCCTCCCCTCCCCTCTCTCCTCCCCTCTCTCCTCCCTCTCTCCTCTCTCTCTCCTTCCCTCTCCTCTCTCTCCTCTCTCTCTCTCCTCCCTCTCTCTCTCTCTCTCCTCCCCTCTCTCCCTCTTCTCTCTCCTCTCTCTCTCCCTCTCTCTTCTCTCCCCTCTCTACTCTCTCCTCCTCTCTCTCCTCTCTCTCTCCACCCCTCTCTCCTCTCTCTCCTCTCTCTCTCCACTTCTCTCAACTCTCCTCTCTCCTCCCCTCTCTCCTATCTCTCTCCTCCCCCTCTCCTCTCTCTCCTCTCCCTCTTCTCTCTCCTCTCCTCTCTTCTCCCTCTCTCCTCTCTCTCTCCTCCCCTCTCTCCTCTCTCTCTCCTCCCCCTCTCTCCTCTCTCTCTCCTCCCCTCTCTCCCCTCTCTCCTCTCTCCTCCCCTCTCTCCAACTCTCTCCTCTCTCCTCCTCTCTCCTCTCTCCCTCTCCTCTCTCCTATCTCCTCTCTCCTCTCCTCCCTCTCTCCTCCCCCCTCTCCTCTCTCTCTCCACCACCCCCCTCCTCTCTCTCCTCCCCTCTCTCCCTCTCTCTCTCCTCTCCTCTCTTCTCTTCTCTCTCCTCCTCTCCTCTCCCTCTCTCCTCTCTCTCTCTCTCTCTCTCCTCCCTCTCTCCTGCCTCTCTCCTCTCCCTCTCCTCCTCTCTCCTCCCCTCTCCTACGCTCTCTCCACCCCCTCTCTCCTCTCTCTCTCCCTCACTCCTCTCTCTCTCCACTCCTCTCACCTCCCATCTCTCCTCTCTCTCTCCTCTCCTCTCTTCTCCCTCTCTCCTCTCTCTCTCCTCCCTCTCTCCTGCCTCTCTCCTCTCTCTCTCCTCTCTCTCTCCTCCCCTCTCTCCTCTCTCTCTCCTCCCCTCTCTCCACCCTCTCTCCTCTCTCTCTCCACTCCTCTCACCTCCCATCTCTCCTCTCTCTCTCCTCCCTCTCTCTCTCCTCCCTCTCTCCCCTCTCTCTCTTCTCCTCTCTCCTCCCCTCTCTCCTCTCTTCTCTTCTCTCTCTCTCCTATCCTCTCTTCTACCTATCTCCTCTCCCTCCCTCTCTCTCTCTCTCTCCTGCCGTCTCCTCTCTCTCCTCTCTTCTCTCCTCCCTATCTCTCTCGCTCTCTCTCTCCTCTCTCCACTCCTCCCCTCTCTCCTCTCTCTCCTCTCTTCTCTTCTCTCTCTCTCCTCTCTCTCTCTCCTCTCTCTCTCCTCCTCTCTCTCCTCCCCTCTCTCTCCCTCTCCTCTTTCTCTCTCTACTCTCTCTCTCTCTCCTCCCCCTCTCTCCTCTCTCCTCCCTCCTCTTTCTCTCTCCTCTCACTATCTCTCCCCTCTACCCTCCCCTCTCTTTCCTCTCTCTCTCTCTCTTCTCTCCCTCTCTTCCCTCCCCTTCTCCTCTCCTCTCCTCTCTCTCTCTCTCTCTTTTCTCCCGCTTATCCTTGCTATCTCTCTCCTCCCCCTCTCTCTCGCTCTCTCTCCTCTCTCTATATCCTCCCCTCTCTCCTCCCTCCCCTCCCTCTCCCTACCTCTCTCTCTCTCTCCTCCCCTCTGTCCTCCCTCTCTGTCTCTCCTCCCTCTCTCCCTCTCTCAGTGTGGAGACAGTAAATGATGTTTATTCCATGTGGTAGAGTTGGTGGCATCAGATCAGACTGTGTCTCTGTCTATTGATGGAGGACCAGTCAAGTCTATCAGCTCTCTGAGTAAACAGTCAACACTCAGCATCGACTCTCCTCTATACCTCGGAGGTACGTTATACACTGTGTGTTTTGGGAAGGGGGTGTTTCTGGGACGTACTTTAGCTCCTTTAGCTTAGCAGGCTAAGAAATGCACGTGTTAAGCATGTAGACAGTTGGTTCCATATGTGAGGTAACCTCTCTTTCTATCTCTCTGTGTGTCTCTCTCAATTCAATTCAATTTAAGGGGCTTTGGCATGGAAACATTCGTTAACATTGCCAAAGCAAGTGAAGTAGATAATAAACAAAAATGAAATAAACAATAAGAAATTAACAGAAAACATTACACTCACAAAACTCTCTCTCTCTCTGTCTCTCTCTCTCTCTCTCTCTCTCTCTCTCGGTTTTTTTTTCGTCTCTCTCTCTCTCTCGTTGTTTTTTTTCGTTGGTTTTTTTTTTTTTTTCTCGTTTTTTTTTTTTTTTTCTTGTTTTTTTTTTTTTTTTTTTTTTTTTTTTCCCCCCCCCCCCCCCCCCTTTTTTTCTCTCTCTTTTTTTCTCTCTCTCTCTCTCTCTCTCTCTCTCTCTCTCTCTCTCTCTCTCTCTCTCTCTCTCTTTTTTTTTTTTTTTTTTTTTTTTTTTTTTTCTCTCTCTCTCTCTTTTTTTTTTTCAGGTATGCAGATCGTTGGTCGTCTCTGGAGGCGTGTCTGGGATGCAGGCTGTGTCCGTGGGAGGAGCCTGGGGATGTCGGCATCGCTGCAGTCTGGAGCCGGGGCGAAAGCGGGAGCAGCTTCACGGCTGTCTCAGAACCTCTACGTCAACGGATAGCTGCAGGACCTGGGGTCGGGCTGGAGCAGGGACAGGTACAGGACCTGGGGTCTGACTGGAGCAGGGACAGGACCTGGGGGGTCTGA
Source organism: Coregonus clupeaformis (assembly GCF_020615455.1). Taxonomy (NCBI): domain Eukaryota; kingdom Metazoa; phylum Chordata; class Actinopteri; order Salmoniformes; family Salmonidae; genus Coregonus; species Coregonus clupeaformis. The sequence goes on from NW_025534241.1 coordinate 48,450, forward strand.
CTGGAGCAGGGACAGGACCTGGGGTCCTGACTGGAGCAGGGACAGGACCCGGTCCTGACTGGAGCAGGGACAGGACCTGGGGGTCTGACTGGAGTAGGGACAGGGACAGGACCTGGGGTCTGACTGGAGCAGGGGGGTCTGACTGGAGCAGGGACAGACCTGGGGTCTGACGGGAGCAGGGACAGGACCTGGGGGTCTGACTGGAGCAGGGACAGGACCTGGGGTCTGACTGGAGCAGGGACAGGACCTGGGGGTCTGACTGGAGCAGGGACAGGACCTGGGGGTCTGACTGGAGCAGGGACAGGACCTGGGGGTCTGACGGGAGCAGGGACAGGACCTGGGGGTCTGACTGGAGCAGGGACAGGACCTGGGGGTCTGACGGGAGCAGGGACAGGACTGGGGGTCTGACTGGAGCAGGGACAGGGACAGGACCTGGGGGTCTGACTGGAGCAGGGACAGGACCTGGGGGGTCTGACTGGAGCAGGGACAGGGACAGGACCTGGGGGTCTGACTGGAGCAGGGACAGGACCTGGGGTCTGACTGGAGCAGGGACAGGACCTGGGGTCTGACTGGAGCAGGGACAGGACCTGGGGGTCTGACTGGAGCAGGGACAGGACCTGGGGGTCTGACTGGAGCAGGGACAGGGACAGGGACAGGACCTGGGGGTCTGACGGGAGCAGGGACAGGACCTGGGGGTCTGACTGGAGCAGGGACAGGACCTGGGGCTCTGACTGGAGCAGGGACAGGACCTGGGGGTCTGACGGGAGCAGGGACAGGGACAGGACCTGGGGGTCTGACTGGAGAAGGGACAGGACCTGGGGGTCTGACTGGAGCAGGGACAGGACCTGGGGTCTGACTGGAGCAGGGACAGGGACAGGACCTGGGGGTCTGACTGGAGCAGGGACAGGACCTGGGGGTCTGACTGGAGCAGGGACAGGGACGGGACCTGGGGGTCTGACTGGAGCAGGGACAGGGACAGGACCTGGGGGTCTGACTGGAGCAGGGACAGGACCTGGGGGGTCTGACTGGAGCAGGGGACAGGACCTGGGGGTCTGACTGGAGCAGGGACAGGGACAGGGACAGGACCTGGGGGTCTGACTGGAGAAGGGACAGGACCTGGGGTCTGACTGGAGCAGGGACAGGACCTGGGGGTCTGACTGGAGCAGGGACAGGACCTGGGGTCTGACTGGAGCAGGGACAGGACCTGGGGGTCTGACTGGAGCAGGGACAGGACTCTGGGGGTCTGACTGGAGCAGGGACAGGACCTGGGGGTCTGACTGGAGCAGGGACAGGGACAGGACCTGGGGGTCTGACTGGAGCAGGGACAGGACCTGGGGGTCTGACTGGAGCAGGGACAGGGACAGGACCTGGGGTCTGACTGGAGCAGGGACAGGACCTGGGGTCTGACTGGAGGCAGGGACAGGGACAGGACCTGTAGTCACACACACACTGACACACAGACACACACACACACTGACACATAGACACACACACACACTGATACATAGACACACACACTGACACACACACACTGTCACACCTGTAAACTGAAGTGAGCCTGTTGTTTTATCCAGACTGGTGTGCAGGCAGGCTGCCAGCCGTGCCAGGCAGGTGTGTGTGGCCAGGGTGAGTGCCACCCTACCGGGCAGAGCGGCTTCTCCTGTACCTGCCACCCTGGGTGGACCGGAGACCGTTGCCAGGATCAGGTCAACAACCCCTGTGATGGGAACAAGTCAGTGGACTGGGGAGGGATGGAGAGGGATGGGGAGGGGGAGGATGGATGAGAGGAATGGGGGAGGGGGAGGATGGATGGATGGATGGATGGATGGATGGATGGATGGATGGATGGAGAGGAATGGGGGAGGGGGAGGATGGATGGATGGATGGATGGAGAGGAATGGGGAGGGGGGAGGATGGATGGATGGATGGATGGATGGATGGATGGAGGGGGAGGATGGATGGATGGATGGAGGGATGGGGAGGGGGAGGATGATGGATGGATGGATGGAGAGGGGATGGGGGAGGGGGAGGATGGATGGATGGATGGATGGATGGAGAGGGGATGGGGAGGGGGGAGGATGGATGGATGGATGGAGAGGGATGGGGAGGGGGGAGGATGGATGGATGGATGGATGGATGGATGGATGGAGGGGGAGGATGGATGGATGGATGGATGGATGGATGGAGAGGGATGTGGAGGGGTGGAGGATGGATGGATGGATGGGGAGGGGGAGGATTGATGGAGGGGGGGATGGATGTGATGGATGGAGAGGGATGGGGAGGATGGATGGATGGATGGATGGATGGAGAGGGATGGGGGAGGGGGAGGATGGGGAGGGGGGAGGATGGATGGATGGAGAGGGGAGGATGGATGGATGGATGGATGGAGAGGGATGGGGAGGATGGATGGATGGATGGAGAGGAATGGGGAGGGGGGGAGGATGGATGGATGGATGGATGGAGAGGAAGGGGGGGGGGGAGGATGGATGGATGGAAGGATGGATGGATGGATGGAGAGGGATGGGGAGGATGGATGGATGGATGGATGGATGGATGGAGAGGGATGGGGAGGGATGGATGGATGGATGGATGGATGGAGAGGGAGGATGGATGGATGGATGGATGGAGAGGGATGGGGAGGATGGATGGATGGATGGATGGAGAGGGATGGGGAGAGGGGAGGATGGATGGATGGATGGATGGATGGATGGAGGGGGAGGATGGATGGATGGATGGATGGATGGATGGAGAGGAATGGGGGAGGGGAGGATGGATGGATGGATGGAGGGGAGGATGGATGGATGGATGGATGGATGGAGAGGGATGGGGAGGATGGATGGATGGATGGATGGATGGATGGAGAGGGATGGGAGGGGGAGGATGGGGAGGGAGATGGATGGATGGAGAAGGGAGGATGGATGGATGGATGGATGAGAGAGGATGGGAGGATGGATGGATGGATGGATGGATGGAGAGGGATGGGGAGGATGGATGGATGGATGGATGGAGAGGGATGGGGGAGGGGAGGATGGATGGATGGATGGATGGATGGAGAGGAATGGGGAGGGGAGGGATGGATGGATGGATGGATGGATGGATGGATGGATGGATGGATGGATGGATAGCTGCCCGGCTGCTGGTTGGATGTATGTGGGATTTCGATCAATTTAAATTTAATTTCTCCCCTCTCCATCTCTCCATCTCTCCATCTCTCCATCTCTCCATGTCTCCCCTCTCCATCTCTCCATCTCTCCATGTCTCCCTCTCCATCTCTCCCTCTCCATCTCTCCCTCTCCATCTCTCCATCTCTCCATCTCTCCATCTATCTATCCATCTATCCATCTCTCTCCTTCCATCCTCTCCCCTCTCCATCTCTCTCCTTCCATCCTCTCCCCTCTCCATCTCTCTCCTTCCATCCTCTCCCCTCTCCATCTCTCCATCTCTCCATCTCTCCATCTCTCTCCTTCCATCCTCTCCCCTCTCCATCTCTCTCCTTCCATCCTCTCCCCTCTCCATCTCTCCATCTCTCCATCTCTCCATCTCTCTCCTTCCATCCTCTCCCCTCTCCATCTCTCCATCTCCATCTCTCCATCTCTCCATCTCTCTCCTTCCATCCTCTCCCCTCTCCTCCAGGTGTATCCATGGCTCATGTCTTCCTATCAACTCCTACTCCTACTCCTGTCGCTGCCAGCCAGGGTTCCTGGGGGTTCTGTGTGACGAGGCAGACCAGGAGGTGCTCGACCCCTGTCAGCTGACCAGGTGTAAACATGGGAAATGTAGGCTGTCTGGCCTGGGCAAGGCCTACTGTCAATGTAACCCAGGATACACAGGGGACTCCTGCGACAGAGGTGAGAGAGAGAGACAGAGGGAGGGAGGGAGGGAGGAGGGAGTGTCTCCACCTCGGTCTCATCTGGCCTTCGCTTCATCTGTTTGTCTGTTCTAACTCTCTGATGTCTGTCTGTTAGTGTTTTTAACCCTGTCTGTGTTCTAACTCTCTGCTGTCTGTCTGCCCAAGCCTCCTCTGATCCTCCGCCCCTGGCCGAGGGGTCACCCAGGTGAGACACTCAGGGTCAGAGGTCAGCCCTCTCTGCCCTGCCACCCCCTCTCCTTAACCCATCCTCCTCCCACAGCCAATCACGTTGGAGACCATGCGTCCGTTCCACATCTGCTTGTTTCAGCCTCAGTCAGTGTTTTACCAACCTCACCCTCATCCTCTGCTCTCTCCTTCTTCCTCCCTCCATCCATCCATCCATCCATCCATCCATCCATCCATCCATCCATACATCCATCCATCAATCCATCCTCTTATCTCTCTCCCTCTCTAAGTCATCTCTTCCTCTAACTATCCCCCTCTCTCTCTCTCCCTCTCTAAGTCATCTCTTTTCTCTAACTATCCCCCTCTCTCTCTCTCCCTCTCTAAGTCATCTCTTCCTCTAACTATCCCCCTCTCTCTCTCTCCCTCTCTAAGTCATCTCTTCCTCTAACTATCCCCCTCTCTCTCTCCTCTCCCTCACATGTCATCTCTTCCTCTAACTATCCCCTCTCTCTCTCTCTCTAAGTCATCTCTTCCTCTCTCTTCCCCTCTCTAAGTCATCTCTTCCTCTAACTATCCCACTCTCTCTCTCCCTCTCTAAGTCATCTCTTCCTCTAACTACCCCCCTCTCTCTCTCCCTCTCTAAGTCATCTCTTCCTCTAACTACCCCCCTCTCTCTCTCCCTCTCTAAGTCATCTCTTCCTCTAACTATCCTCCCTCTCTCTCTCCCTCTCTAAGTCATCTCTTCCTCTAACTACCCTCTCTCTCTCTCCCTCTCTAAGTCATCTCTTCCTCTAACTACCCCCTCTCTCTCTCCCTCTCTAAGTCATCTCTTCCTCTAACTACCCCCCTCTCTCTCTCCCTCTCTAAGTAATCTCTTCCTCTACCCTCTCTCTCCCTCTCTAAGTCATCTCTTCCTCTAACTATCCCCCTCTCTCTCTCCCTCTCTAAGTCATCTCTTCCTCTAACTACCCCTCTCTCTCTCTCCCTCTCTAAGTCATCTCTTCCTCTAACTATCCCCCTCTCTCTCTCTCTCTAAGTCATCTCTTCCTCTAACTCCCTCTCTCTCTCTTCCTCTACTTATCCTCTCTCTCTCTCTCCCTCTCTAAGTCATCTCTTCCTCTAACTACCCCCCTCTCTCTCTCCTCTCTAAGTCATCTCTTCCTCTAACTATCCCCCTCTCTCTCCCTCTCTAAGTCATCTCTTCCTCTAACTACCCCCCTCTCGCTCTCTCCCTCTCTAAGTCATCTCTTCCTCTAACTACCCCCCCTCTCTCTCTCCCTCTCTAAGTAATCTCTTCCTCTACTCCCCCCTCTCTCTCCTCTCTAAGTCATCTCTTCCTCTAACTATCTCCCCCTCTCTCTCTCCCTCTCTAAGTCATCTCTTCCTCTAACTATCTCCCCCTCTCTCTCCCTCTCTAAGTCATCTCTTTCTCTAACTACTCCCCTCTCTCTCTCTCCCCTCTCTAAGTCATCTCTTCCTCTAACTACCCCCCCTCTCTCTCCCTCTCTAAGTCATCTCTTCCTCTAACTATCCCCCTCTCTCTCTCCCTCTCTAAGTCATCTCTTCCTCTAACTATCCCCCTCTCTCTCTCCCTCTCTAAGTCATCTCTTCCTCTATACTATCCCCCTCTTAAGTCATCTCCTCTAATCCCATCTCTTCTCTCTAAGTCATCTTCCTTCTAACTACCCCCCTCTCTAAGTCATCTCTTCCTCTAACTATCCCCTCTCTCTCTCTCTCTCTCCTCTCTAAGTCATCTCTTCTCTAACTACCCCCTCTCTCTCCCTCTCTAAGTCATCTCTTCCTCTAACTCCACCTCTCTCTCCCTCTCCTAAGTCATCTCTTCCTCTAACTATCCCCCCTCTCTCTCTCCTCTCTAAGTCATCTCTTCCTCTAACTACCCCCCTCTCGCTCTCTCTCCCTCTCTAAGTCATCTCTTCCTCTAACTACCCCCTCTCTCTCTCTCCCTCTCTAAGTAATCTCTTCCTCTACCCCTCTCTCTCTCCCTCTCTAAGTCATCGCTTCCTCTACCTACCTCTCTCTCTCCTCTCTAAGTCATCTCTTCCTCTAACTATCCCCCCTCTCTCTCTCCCTCTCTAAGTCATCTCTTCCTCTAACTACCCCCCTCTCGCTCTCTCTCCCTCTCTAAGTCATCTCTTCCTCTAACTACCCCCTCTCTCTCTCCCTCTCTAAGTAATCTCTTCCTCTACCCCCCTCTCTCTCCCTCTCTGTCATCTCTTCCTCTAACTATCCCCCCTCTCTCTCTCCCTCTCTAAGTCATCTCTTCCTCTAACTATCCTCCCCCTCTTCCCTCTCTAAGTAATCTCTTCCCTAACTACCCCTCTCTCTCCCTCTCTAAGTAATCTCTTCCTCTAACTACCCCCCTCTCTCTCTCCCTCTCTAAGTCATCTCTTCCTCTAACTATCCCCCCCTCTCTCTCTCCCTCTCTAAGTCATCTCTTCCTCTAACTATCCCCCCTCTCTCTCCCTCTCTAAGTCATCTCTTCCTCACTCCCCCCTCTCTCTCTCTCCCTCTCTAAGTCATCTCTTCCTCTAACTACCCCCCTCTCTCTCTCTCCCTCTCTAAGTCATCTCTTCCTCTAACTACCCCCCTCTCTCTCCTCTCTAAGTCATCTCTCACTATCCCCTCTCTCTCTCTCCTCTCTAAGTCATCTCTTCCTCTAACTATCCCCCCCTCTCTCTCTCCCTCTCTAAGTCATCTCTTCCTCTTACTACCCCTCTCTCTCTCCTCTCTAAGTCATCTCTCCCTCTAACTATCCCCCTCTCGCTCTCTCTCTAAGTCATCTCTTCCTCTAACTACCCCCCTCTCTAAGTCATCTCTTCCTCTAACTATCCCTCTCTCTCTCTCTCTCCCTCTCTAAGTCATCTCTTCCTCTAACTACCCCCTCTCTCTCCCTCTCTAAGTCATCTCTTCCTCTAACTACCCCCCTCTCTCTCCCTCTCTAAGTCATCTCTTCCTCTAACTATCCCCCTCTCTCTCTCCCTCTCTAAGTCATCTCTTTCCTCTAACTACCCCCCTCTGCTCTCTCTCCCTCTCTAAGTCATCTCTTCCTCTAACTACCCCCCTCTCTCTCTCCCTCTCTAAGTAATCTCTTCCTCTACCCCCCTCTCTCCCTCTCTAAGTCATCGCTTCCTCTACCTACCCCCTCTCTCTCTCCCTCTCTAAGTCATCTCTTCCTCTAACTATCCCCCTCTCTCTCTCCCTCTCTAAGTCATCTCTTCCTCTAACTACCCCCCTCTCGCTCTCTCTCCCTCTCTAAGTCATCTCTTCCTCTAACTACCCCCCCTCTCTCTCTCCTCTCTAAGTAATCTCTTCCTCTACCCCCCTCTCTCTCCCTCTCTGTCATCTCTTCCTCTAACATCCCCTCTCTCTCTCACTCTCTAAGTCATCTCTTCCTCTAACTATCCCCCCCTCTCTCCCTCTCTAAGTAATCTCTTCCTCTAACTACCCCCCCTCTCTCTCCCTCTCTAGTAATCTCTTCCTCTAACTACCCCCCTCTCTCTCCCTCTCTAAGTCATCTCTTCCTCTAACTATCCCCCCTCTCTCTCCCTCTCTAAGTCATCTCTTCCTCTAACTATCCCCCCTCTCTCTCTCCCTCTCTAAGTCATCTCTTCCTCTTACTCCCCCCTCTCTCTCTCTCCCTCTCTAAGTCATCTCTTCCTCTAACTACCCCCCTCTCTAAGTCATCTCTTCCTCTAACTATCCCTCTCTCTCTCTCTCTCCTCTCTAAGTCATCTCTTCCTCTAACTACCCCCTCTCTCTCTCCCTCTCTAAGTCATCTCTTCCTCTAACTACCCCCCTCTCTCTCTCCCTCTCTAAGTCATCTCTTCCTCTAACTACCCCCCTCTCTCTCTCCCTCTCTAAGTAATCTCTTCCTCTATCCCCCTCTCTCTCCCTCTCTAAGTCATCGCTTCCTCTACCTACCCCCTCTCTCTCTCCCTCTCTAAGTCATCTCTTCCTCTAACTACCCCCCCCTCTCTCTCCCTCTCTAAGTCATCTCTTCCTCTAACTATCCTCCCTCTCTCTCCCCTCTCTAAGTCATCTCTTCCTCTAACTACCCCCTCTCGCTCTCTCTCCTCTCTAAGTCATCTCTTCCTCTAACTACCCCCCTCTCGCTCTCTCTCCCTCTCTAAGTCATCTCTTCCTCTACCCCCCTCTCTCTCCCCTCTCTAAGTCATCGCTTCCTCTACCTACCCCCTCTCTCTCTCCCTCTCTAAGTCATCTCTTCCTCTAACTATCCCACCTCTCTCTCCCTCTCTAAAGTCATCTCTTCCTCTAACTATCCCCCTCTCTCTCCCTCTCTAAGTCATCTCTTCCTCTAACTATCCCCCTCTCTCTCTCTCTCCCTCTCTAAGTCATCTCTTCCTCTAACTATCCCCCCTCTCTCTCCCTCTCTAAGTCATCTCTTCCTCTAACTATCCCCCCCTCTCTCTCTCTCTCTCTCTCTCTCTCTCCCTCTCTGTCATCTCTTCCTCTAACTACCCCCTCTCTCTCCCTCTCTAGTAATCTCTTCCTCTAACTATCCCCCCCTCTCTCTCTCTCTCCCTCTCTAAGTCATCTCTTCCTCTAACTACCCCTCTCTCTCCCTCTCTAAGTCATCTCTTCCTCTAACTACCCCTCTCTCTCCCTCTCTAAGTCATCTCTTCCTCTAACTATCCCTCCTCTCTCTCCCTCTCTAAGTCATCTCTTCCCCTCTAACTACCCCCCCTCTCTCTCTCTCTCCCTCTCTAAGTCATCTCTTCCTCTAACTATCTCCCCCCTCTCTCTCTCCCTCTCTAAGTCATCTCTTCCTCTAACTATCCCCGTCTCTCTCTCTCTCTCTCCCTCTCTAAGTCATCTCTTCCTCTAACTACCCCCCTCTCTAAGTCATCTCTTCCTCTAACTACCCCCCTCTCTCTCCCTCTCTAAGTCATCTCTTCCTCTAACTATCCCCCCTCTCTCTCCTCCCCTCTCTAAGTCATCTCTTCCTCTAACTACCCCCCCCTCTCTAAGTCATCTCTTCCTCTAACTACCCCCCCTCTCTCTCCCTCTTCTAAGTCATCTCTTCCTCTAACTATCCCCCCCTCTCTCTCTCCCTCCCTCTCTAAGTCATCTCTTCCTCTAACTATCCCCCCCTCTCTCTCTCCCTCTCTAAGTCATCTCTTCCTCTAACTACCCCCCACCTCTCTCTCCCTCTCTAAGTCATCTCTTCCTCTAACTATCCCCCTCTCTCTCCCTCTCTAAGTCATCTCTTCCTCTAACTATCCCCCCTCTCTCTCCCTCTCTAAGTCATCTCTTCCTCTAACTATCCCCCTCTCTCTCCCTCTCTAAGTCATCTCTTCCTCTAACTATCCCCCCTCTCTCCCTCTCTAAGTCATCTCTTCCTCTAACTATCCCCCCCTCTCTCTCTCTCCCTCTCTAAGTCATCTCTTCCTCTAACTATCCCCCCCTCTCTCTCTCCCTCTCTAAGTCATCTCTTCCTTTAACTATCCCCTCTCTCTCTCTCTCTCTCCCTCTCTAAGTCATCTCTTCCTCTAACTATCCCCCTCTCTCTCTCTCCCTCTCTAAGTCATCTCTTCCTCTAACTATCCCCCTCTCTCTCTCCCTCTCTAAGTCATCTCTTCCTCTAACTATCCCCCTCTCTCTCTCTCCCTCTCTAAGTCATCTCTTCCTCTAACTATCCCCCTCTCTCCCTCTCTAAGTCATCTCTTCCTCTAACTATCCCCCCTCTCTCTCCCTCTCTCAGTCATCTCTTCCTCTAACTATCTCCCCCCCTCTCTCCCTCTCTAAGTCATCTCTTCCTCTAACTACCCCCCCCCTCTCTCTCCCTCTCTAAGTCATCTCTTCCTCTAACTATCCCCCTCTCTCCCCTCTCTAAGTCATCTCTTCCTCTAACTATCCCCCCTCTCTCCTCCCTCTCTCTCTAAGTCATCTCTTCCTCTAACTATCTCCCCCTCTCTCTCTCCCTCTCTAAGTCATCCTTCTTCCTCTAACTACCCCCTCTCTCTCTCTCCCCTCTCTAAGTAATCTCTTCCTCTAACTACTCCCCCTCTCTCTCTCCCTCTCTAAGTCATCTCTTCCTCTAACTATCCCCCTCTCTCTCCCTCTCTAAGTAATCTCTTCCTCTAACTATCCCCCCTCTCTCTCCCTCTCTAAGTCATCTCTTCCTCTAACTATCCCCCTCTCTCTCTCCCTCTCTAAGTAATCTCTTCCTCTAACTATCCCCGTCTCTCTCCCCTCTCTAAGTCATCTCTTCCTCTAACTATCCCCCCTCTCTCTCTCCCTCTCTAAGTCATCTCTTCCTCTAACTATCCCCCCCTCTCTCTCCCTCTCTAAGTCATCTCTTCCTCTAACTATCCCCTCTCTCTCCCTCTCTAAGTCATCTCTTCCTCTAACTATCCCCCCTCTCTCTCCCTCTCTAAGTCATCTCTTCCTCTAACTATCCCCCCCTCTCTAAGTCATCTCTTCCTCTAACTATCCCCTCTCTCTCTCTCCCTCTCTAAGTATCTTCCCTCTAACTACCCCTTCTCTCTCTCCCTCTCTAAGTCATCTCTTCCTCTAACTATCCCCCTCTCTCTCTCCCTCTCTAAGTCATCTCTTCCTCTAACTATCCCCCTCTCTCTCTCTCCTCTCTGTCATCTCTTCCTCTAACTACCCTATCCCCCTCTCTCTCTCTCCCCCTCTAAGTCATCTCTTCCTCTAACTATCCTCCCCTCTCTCTCCCTCTCTAAGTCATCTCTTCCTTTAACTACCCCTCTCTCTCTCTCTCTCCTCTCTAAGTCATCTCTTCCTTTAACTACCCCCTCTCTCTCTCTCTCCCTCTCTAAGTCATCTCTTCCTTTAACTACCCCCTCTCTCTCTCTCTCCCTCTAACTATCCCCTCTCTCTCCCTCTCTAAGTCATCTCTTCCTTTAACTACCCCCTCTCTCTCTCTCTCCCTCTCTAAGTCATCTCTTCCTTTAACTACCCCTCTCTCTCTCTCTCTCTCTCTCTCTCTCTCTCTCTCTCTCTCTAAATCATCTCTTCCTCTAACTATCCCCCTCTCTCTCTCTCTAAGTCATCTCTTCCTCTAACTATCCCCCGTCTCTCTCCCTCTCTAAGTCATCTCTTCCTCTAACTATCCCCCCTCTCTCTCTCCCTCTCTAAGTCATCTCTTCCTCTAACTATCTCCCCCTCTCTCCCTCTCCCTCTCTAAGTCATCTCTTCCTCTAACTATCCCCCTCTCTCTCTCCCTCTCCCTCTCTAAGTCATCTCTTCCTCTAACTATCCCCCCTCTCTCTCCCTCTCTAAGTCATCTCTTCCTCTAACTATCCCCCCTCTCTCTCCCTCTCTAAGTCATCTCTTCCTCTAACTATCCCCTCTCTCTCCCTCTCTAAGTCATCTCTTCCTCTAACTATCCCCCCTCTCTCTCCCTCTCTAAGTCATCTCTTCTCTAACTATCCCCCCTCTCTCTCTCTCCCTCTCTAAGTCATCTCTTCCTCTAACTATCCCCCCCTCTCTCTCTCCCTCTCTACGTCATCTCTTCCTCTAACTATCCCCTCTCTCTCCCTCTCTAAGTCATCTCTTCCTCTAACTATCCCCCCTCTCTCTCCCTCTCTAAGTCATCTCTTCCTCTAACTATCCCCCCTCTCTCTCTCTCCCTCTCTAAGTCATCTCTTCCTCTAACTATCCCCCCCTCTCTCTCCCTCTCTAAGTCATCTCTTCTCTCTAACTATCCCTCTCTCTCCCTCTCTAAGTCATCTCTTCCTCTAACTATCCCCCCCCTCTCTCTCTCTCCCTCTCTAAGCTCTTCTTCTTCTCTCTCTCTCTTCCCCTGTAGAGGTGGTCTGTCGAGGGGAACGGTTCCGAGATGTCCACCAGCTCCAGAGGGGCTATTCGGCGTGCCAAACCCAGGAGAAGGTCTCCCGTCTAGAGTGCCGCGGCTCCTGTCCGGAGGGGGCCGAAGGGGGGGGCGGGATAGGCTGCTGCACCCCTCTACGCTCCAAACGCAGGAAATACACCTTCCACTGCACCGACGGCTCCTCCTTCGTACAGGAAGTGGAGAAGGTGGTGAAGTGCGGCTGTACAAAGTGTCCTCCCTCGTAAAACGCTTTTTCCCCCGGCCCTGAACCCTGGGATGAAAGGTTCCACCTCAACCCGCTTACGTCCTCCCCTGTTCCTGTCCCTGTTCCTGTTCCTGTTCCTGTCCCTGTTCCTGTCCCTGTTCCTCCCCCTGTCCCTGTCCCTGTCCCTGTCCCTGTTCCTGTCCCTGTCCCTGTCCCTGTCCCTGTTCCTCCCCTGTCCCTGTTGCTGTCCCTGTCCCTGTTCCTCCCCTCCCCCTGTTCCTCCCCCTGTTCCTGTCCCTCCCCTCCCCTCCCCCTCCCCCTGTTCCTCCCCCCTGTTCCTGTTCCTGTCCCTCCCCCTGTTCCTGTTCCTGTCCCTGTTCCTGTTCCTGTCCCTCCCCCTGTTCCTGTTCCTGTCTCTCTCTGGGAGGAAACCCGTCCATGTACCTCTCCTCCTCCTCCACCTTCCACCTGCCCCCATCCCCCCTTCTTTCTGTAAACCCCCCCCCTCCCCCAAAAGTCAAAACTAAACAAAGAAAACTACAACAAACAAACAAAAATATCTTGCCAGCGCTGGACTGTGGGCTCACTGCCTCAGAGGAGATGTTGAATTATATTGTAAAATACAAAAAAACTGACTTATTTTTATTATCAAGCGGAGAAAAAGACAAAAAAACAAAAAAAACAAGAGTTGACTCTGTTCCTCCTTTTCTTTTTCGCCATGACGACGAGCGGTGTTCCACTGACGGACGACCACTTCCTTTTGTGTACTTCCTGTTTCCTGTGTTGTAGGAGTCCCCCCATTTATTAACCGTAGTACTTCACACACTCACCACCAGGTGGAGCCGTTGTTCTCTCAGCCAGTGGGGAGAGACGGAGGGAACCTTTCATCCACACAACACAACACACATCTTGAACCACACCAGACTGTTCACACACACACATAGATGGTGTAGTTTTTATATTGATAAGGTAGTAATTAGGTTAAAACCTCAACCCCATGCCTCCTCTCCTCTCCTGGAGCTGTGACCACCTTTCTGACCCCATGTACCTGCCTGACTCTTTTAATATATATTAATTTATATTTGTCCTCTTATTTTTTGTATTAAAGACATAATCTGTGGAGATTGACTAGATTGACTAACAACATATCATGTCCTATTTGTTTTGTTTTGGGGGGTTTGGAGAGAAGTCATTGGTGTTGTTTTGACCACTGAGTAAAACTATCGTGTTTTTTTTTGTTGCCAGAAAACCTTAGTTACATTTTAATCTTCAAATGTGACGTTGTGATTGAGGACATTATTGTATATTTCTGTGGCCATGTTTCCTGAGACTTTGTACTGTGCCATAATGATGATGCTGATGATGAAGAGGTATTTGTATTACTAGCGTAATAAGAAGTGTATAGTTCATTTCTCTTTTACACAGAGATCATGTTGATGGTGTAGATTAGAACGTGACCTGATCCTAGACATGTTGATGGTGTAGATTAGAACGTGACCTGATCCTAGACATGTTGATGGTGTAGATTAGAACGTGACCTGATCCTAGACATGTTGATGGTGTAGATTAGAACGTGACCTGATCCCTAGACATGTTGATGGTGTGGACTACATCACCTGATCCTAGACATGTTGATGGTGTAGATTTACAACATCACCTGATCCTAGACATGTTGATGGTGTAGATTACAAGCATCACCTGATCCTACACATGTTGATGGTGTAGATTACAACATCACCTGATCCTACACATGTTGATGGTGTGGATTACAACATCACCTGATCCTAGACATGTTGATGGTGTAGATTACAACATCACCTGATCCTAGACATGTTGATGGTGTAGATTACAACATCACCTGATCCTAGACATGTTGATGGTGTAGATTACAACATCACCTGATCCTAGAGCATGTTGATGGTGTAGATTACAACATCACCTGATCCTAGACATGTTGATGGTGTAGATTACAACATCACCTGATCCTAGACATGTTGATGGTGTGGATTACAACATCACCTGATCCTAGACATGTTGATGGTGTGGATTACAACATCACCTGATCCTAGACATGTTGATGGTGTGGATTACAACATCACCTGATCCTAGACATGTTGATGGTGTAGATTACAACATCACCTGATCCTAGACATGTTGATGGTGTGGATTACAACATCACCTGATCCTAGACATGTTGATGGTGTGGATTACAACATCACCTGATCCCTAGACATGTTGATGGTGTGGATTACAACATCACCTGATCCTAGACATGTTGATGGTGTGGATTACAACATCACCTGATCCTAGACATGTTGATGGTGTGGATTACAACATCACCTGATCCTAGACATGTTGATGGTGTGGATTACAACATCACCTGATCCTAGACATGTTGATGGTGTGGATTACAACATCACCTGATCCTAGACATGTTGATGGTGTGGATTACAACATCACCTGATCCTAGACATGTTGATGGTGTGGATTACAACATCACCTGATCCTAGACATGTTGATGGTGTGGATTACAACATCACCTGATCCTAGACATGTTGGATGGTGTGGATTACAACATCGCCTGATCCTAGAACCGTTTTTACCTTTTTAACAAATTTCTGCTTAAAAATAAAACTGTGACTTTTTCTAAATGAAACTACTTTGTTAGCCACCCGGTGTTACTATGACGATGTTAACGTGTTGCTGCTAAGGTTTTGTACCGTAGATTCGGATCCTGATCTAGATGGATCTTAGTACTTCCTGTCCCTCAGTAGGGACTTCCTCCTTGTGTAACAGATAAATATGTCCCCCCTCCTCCTCTTCCTCTGTGCGTTGTACTTTATCTCCCCACTAGACTCATGTCAGTTCCTGACTGGTGTTTGATTATTAAACACAATATTTACCTCCAGACTCACCATGTTACTTTCTTTTACACAATATTTACCTCCAGACTCACCATGTTACTTTCTTTACACAATATTTACCTCCAGACTCACCATGTTACTTTCTTTACACAATATTTACCTCCAGACTCACCATGTTACTTTCTTTACACAATATTTACCTCCAGACTCACCATGTTACTTTCTTTTACACAATATTTACCTCCAGACTCACCATGTTACTTTCTTTACACAATATTTACCTCCAGACTCACCATGTTACTTTCTTTTACACAATATTTACCTCCAGACTCACCATGTTACTTTCTTTACACAATATTTACCTCCAGACTCACCATGTTACTTTCTTTACACAATGTTTACCTCCAGACTCACCATGTTACTTTCTTTACACAATATTTACCTCCAGACTCACCATGTTACTTTCTTTACACAATGTTTACCTCCAGACTCACCATGTTACTTTCTTTACACAATGTTTACCTCCAGACTCACCATGTTACTTTCTTTACACAATATTTACCTCCAGACTCACCATGTTACTTTCTTTACACAATGTTTACCTCCAGACTCACCATGTTACTTTCTTTACACAATGTTTACCTCCAGACTCACCATGTTACTTTCTTTACACAATATTTACCTCCAGACTCACCATGTTACTTTCTTTTACACAATATTTACCTCCAGACTCACCATGTTACTTTCTTTACACAATATTTACCTCCAGACTCACCATGTTACTTTCTTTACACAATATTTACCTCCAGACTCACCATGTTACTTTCTTTACACAATATTTACCTCCAGACTCACCATGTTACTTTCTTTTACACAATATTTACCTCCAGACTCACCATGTTACTTTCTTTACACAATATTTACCTCCAGACTCACCATGTTACTTTCTTTACACAATATTTACCTCCAGACTCACCATGTTACTTTCTTTACACAATATTTACCTCCAGACTCACCATGTTACTTTCTTTACACAATATTTACCTCCAGACTCACCATGTTACTTTCTTTACACAATATTTACCTCCAGACTCACCATGTTACTTTCTTTACACAATATTTACCTCCAGACTCACCATGTTACTTTCTTTACACAATATTTACCTCCAGACTCACCATGTTACTTTCTTTACACAATATTTACCTCCAGACTCACCATGTTACTTTCTTTACACAATATTTACCTCCAGACTCACCATGTTACTTTCTTTACACAATATTTACCTCCAGACTCACCATGTTACTTTCTTTACACAATATTTACCTCCAGACTCACCATGTTACTTTCTTTACACAATATTTTACATCCAGACTCACCATGTTACTTTCTTTACACAATATTTACCTCCAGACTCACCATGTTACTTTCTTTACACAATATTTACCTCCAGACTCACCATGTTACTTTCTTTACACAATATTTACCTCCAGACTCACCATGTTACTTTCTTTACACAATGTTTACCTCCAGACTCACCATGTTACTTTCTTTACACAATGTTTACCTCCAGACTCACCCATGTTACTTTCTTTACACAATGTTTACCTCCAGACTCACCATGTTACTTTCTTTACACAATGTTTACCTCCAGACTCACCATGTTACTTTCTTTACACAATATTTACCTCCAGACTCACCATGTTACTTTCTTTACACAATGTTTACCTCCAGACTCACCATGTTACTTTCTTTACACAATATTTACCTCCAGACTCACCATGTTACTTTCTTTTACACAATGTTTACCTCCAGACTCACCATGTTACTTTCTTTACACAATATTTACCTCCAGACTCACCATGTTACTTTCTTTACACAATGTTTACCTCCAGACTCACCATGTTACTTTCTTTACACAATGTTTACCTCCAGACTCACCATGTTACTTTCTTTACACAATATTTACCTCCTGACTCACCATGTTACTTTCTTTACACAATATTTACCTCCAGACTCACCATGTTACTTTCTTTACACAATATTTACCTCCAGACTCACCATGTTACTTTCTTTACACAATGTTTATCTATTATTGAGACTCACCCCTAGACTACACTATTGAGACTCACCCCTAGACTACACTAGAGATTATTGAGACTCACCCCTAGACCACACTAGACTATTGAGACTCACCCCTTGACTACACTAGAGACTATTGAGACTCACCCCTAGACTACACTAGAGATTATTGAGACTCACCCCTAGACCACACTAGACTATTGAGACTCACCCCTAGACTACCCTAGACTATTGAGACTCACCTCTAGACTACACTAGACTATTGAGACTCACCCCTAGACCACACTAGACTATTGACACTAACCCCTAGACTACCCTAGACTATTGAGACTCACCCCTAGACCCCACTAGACTATTGAGACTCACCCCTAGACTACACTAGAGACTATTGAGACTCACCCCTAGACCACACTAGACTATTGAGACTCACCCCTTGACTACACTAGAGACTATTGAGACTCACCCCTAGACCACACTAGACTATTGAGACTCACCCCTTGACTACACTAGAGACTATTGAGACTCACCCCTAGACCACACTAGACTATTGAGACTCACCCCTAGACTACACTAGACTATTGAGACTCACCCCTAGACTATTGAGACTCACCCCTAGACCACACTAGACTATTGAGACTCACCTCTAGACCACACTAGAGACTATTGAGACTCACCTCTAGACCACACTAGAGACTATTGAGACTCACCCCTAGACTACACTAGAGACTATTGAGACTCACCCCTAGACTACACTAGAGACTATTGAGACTCACCCTAGACTACACTAGAGACTATTGAGACTCACCCCTAGACTACACTAGACTATTGAGACTCACCCCTAGACTACACTAGACTATTGAGACTCACCCTAGACTACACTAGACTATTGAGACTCACCCCTAGACTACACTAGACTATTGAGACTCACCCCTAGACTACACTAGACTATTGAGACTCACCTCTAGACCACACTAGACTATTGAGACTCACCCCTAGACTACACTAGACTATTGAGACTCACCCCTAGACCACACTAGAGACTATTGAGACTCACCCCTAGACCACACTAGAGACTATTGAGACTCACCCCTAGACTACACTAGACTATTGAGACTCACACCTAGACTACACTAGACTATTGAGACTCACCCTAGAGACTATTGAGACTCACCCCTAGACCACACTAGAGACTATTGAGACTCACCCCTAGACTACACTAGACTATTGAGACTCACCCCTAGACTATTGAGACTCACCCCAGACCACACTAGACTATTGAGACTCACCCCTTGACTACACTAGAGACTATTGAGACTCACCCCTAGACTACACTAGAGACTATTGAGACTCACCCCTAGACCACACTAGACTATTGAGACTCACCCCTAGACTACACTAGAGACTATTGAGACTCACCCCTAGACCACACTAGACTATTGAGACTCACCCCTAGACTACACTAGAGACTATTGAGACTCACCCTAGACTACACTAGATTATGAGACTCACCCCTAGACTACACTAGAGACTATTGAGACTCACCCCTAGACTACACTAGACTATTGAGACTCACACCTAGACTACACTAGACTATTGAGACTCACCCTAGAGACTATTGAGACTCACCCCTAGACCACACTAGAGACTATTGAGACTCATCCTAGACTACACTAGAGACTATTGAGACTCATCTCTAGACTACACTAGACTATTGAGACTCACCCCTAGACTATTGAGACTCACCCGATAGACTGCTGAGACTCACCCCTAGACCACACTAGACTATTGAGACTCACCCCTAGACCACACTAGACTATTGAGACTCACCTCTAGACTACACTAGACTATTGAGACTCACCCCTAGACTACACTAGACTATTGAGACTCACACCTAGACTACACTAGAGACTATTGAGACTCACCCTAGAGACTATTGAGACTCACCCCTAGACCACACTAGAGACTATTGAGACTCACCCCTAGACCACACTAGAGACTATTGAGACTCACCTCTAGACTACACTAGACTATTGAGACTCACCCCTAGACTATTGAGACTCACCCCTAGACTATACTAGACTATTGAGACTCACCTCTAGACCACACCAGAGACTATTGAGACTCACCCCTAGACTACACTAGAGACTATTGAGACTCACCTCTAGACTATACTAGACTGTTGAGACTCACCCCTAGACTATTGAGACTCACCCCTAGACTACACTAGAGACTATTGAGACTCACCCCTAGACCACACTAGACTATTGAGACTCACCCCTAGACCACACTAGACTATTGAGACTCACCTCTAGACCACACTAGACTATTGAGACTCACCTCTAGACCACACTAGACTATTGAGACTCACCCCTAGACTACACTAGAGACTATTGAGACTCACCTCCAGACCACACTAGACTATTGAGACTCACCCCTAGACTACACTAGAGACTATTGAGACTCACCCCTAGACCACACTAGCAACTATTGAGACTCACCCCTAGACTACACTGGCAACTATTGAGACTCACCCCTAGACCACACTAGAGACTATTGAGACTCACCCCTAGACTACACTAGAGACTATTGAGACTCACCCCTAGACTACACTAGACTATTGAGACTCACCCCTAGACTACACTAGAGACTATTGAGACTCACCCCTAGACCACACTAGACTATTGAGACTCACCCCTAGACTACACTAGACTATTGAGACTCACCCCTAGACTACACTAGACTATTGAGACTCACCTCTAGACCACACTAGACTATTGAGACTCACCCCTTGACTACACTAGACTATTGAGACTCACCTCTAGACCACATTAGACTATTGAGACTCACCCCTAGACCACACTAGACTATTGAGACTCACCCCCTTGACTACACTAGAGACTATTGAGACTCACCCCTAGATCACACTAGACTATTGAGACTCACCCCAGACTGATTGAGACTCACCCCAGACTACACTAGAGACTATTGAGACTCACCCCCTAGACCACACTAGACTATTGAGACTCACCCCTAGACCACACTAGACTATTGAGACTCACCTCTAGACCACACTAGACTATTGAGACTCACCTCTAGACCACACTAGACTATTGAGACTCACCCCTAGACTACACTAGAGACTATTGAGACTCACCTCCAGACCACACTAGACTATTGAGACTCACCCCTAGACTACACTAGAGACTATTGAGACTCACCCCTAGACCACACTAGACTATTGAGACTCACCCCTAGACTACACTAGACTATTGAGACTCACCCCTAGACTACACTAGACTATTGAGACTCACACCTAGACCACACTAGATACTATAGAGACTCACCCCTATACTACAAGAGACTATTGAGACTCACTCTAGACTACACTAGACCATTAGGACTCACCCCTAGACCACCCTAGAGACTATAGAGACTCACCCTAGAGACTACACTAGACTATTGAGACTCGCCCCTAGACTACACTAGACTATTGAGACTCACACCTAGACCACACTAGACTATTGAAACTCACCCCTAGACTACACTAGACTATTGAGACTCACCTCCAGACCACACTAGACTATTGAGACTCACCCCCTTGACTACACTAGACTATTGAGACTCACCTCTAGACCACACTAGACTATTGAGACTCACCCCTAGACCACACTAGACTATTGAGACTCACCCCTTGACTACACTAGAGACTATTGAGACTCACCCCTAGATCACACTAGACTATTGAGACTCACCCCTAGACTATTGAGACTCACCCCTAGACTACACTAGACTATTGAGACTCACCCCTAGACTACACTAGACTATTGAGACTCACCCCTAGACTACACTAGACTATTGAGACTCACCCCTAGAGACTCACCTCTAGACCACCCTAGAGACTAACATCTAGACCACACTCGAGACTAGCTCTTTGTTTAATACAAGTGTTTCCCCACCCAGCGTTCTCTGGATACAACACTCAATGGAATGATTGCATTTATGCAATGATGTATTTTCCACATGTATGATGTATTTTCCACATGTATTACCAGATTCATGACAAACGAGGACAAAGAAAACCATTTTTAATCAACATGTAATCAGATCAATTACATGAGTTAATGGATGGATGTTTGGTAGAAAAAACTACTACATATATTATTATATTATATTTCCACTGGCCTTTTTTTTGTGTTTGGGCAAAAGTCCGTGCTCTGTCTTATCTCCTCCTTGATCCGGAAACCGATAAGAGGAGAGTGTCAATTCATTAGTAGGCGAACGGAAGACGGTCCTCCCCTCCTCCATAGACGGTCCTCCTCCTCCATAGACGGTCCTCCTCCTCCATAGACCTCCCCTCCTCCTCCTCCTCCTCCATAGACGGTCCTCCCCTCCTCCATAGCCTCCTTTTGACCAGGAAGCACAAGTGTATCCTACCACAGAAGACGTGTTGGGAGGGCATCGATCCCCTGGCATCAGGGCCGTGTTGGGAGGGCATCGATACCCTGGCATCAGGGCTGTGTTGGGAGGGCATCGATCCCCTGGCATCAGGGCCGTGTTGGGAGGGCATCGATCCCCTGGCATCAGGGCCGTGTTGGGAGGGCATCGATCCGCTGGCATCATAAATAACCACTCTTTATTATGTCCTGAGCGGTAAGTCAGTAACAATTTACCCACGATACATTGCGGTTTTGATCCTCTCGGTGCATCTGCAACAGCCGAAAGTCGGACACTAGCGTGGTTTTCTTGTATCTAACCCCCATATATCACAAACTCACAAACTGAAATCATAATGTAATATTATGTGTATACATTGTACAATCAATTAGTGAGAGAGAGCCTCAAATATTACATTTGTTTGTATGTATCCACTTTGTACACATAAATCACTGCAAATTTGGATCCTGTTTAAGTCATGTCTTCGGTCAAGTCAAACAAAAAAAACCTAATGATTGGTGAACAATAGAGCCTCCCACAATGCAGCTGATGGCTGCAGGATGAAGTTCATGACCTTTGATCACATGCAGTCGACATGTAGGCACAGGTCGGACAATTTTTATCCCCAGAATGCAACACACTTTGAAAGGCGGTGACGAGTTGACAAAAGTGATCCACTCGATCAGTGGGTGTCAGCCACACATCTGGATACAATTAACAAGACAAGACAATGAACCAACTAGACAACAAGACAATGAACCAACTAGACAACAAGACAATGGACCAACTAGACAACAAGACAATGAACCAACTAGACAACAAGACAATGGACCAACTAGACAACAAGACAATGAACCAACTAGACAACAAGACAATGAACCAACTAGACAACAAGACAATGAACCAACTAGACAACAAGACAATGGACCAACTAGACAACAAGACAATGAACCAACTAGACAACAAGACAATGAACCAACTAGACAACAAGACAATGGACCAACTAGACAACAAGACAATGAACCAACTAGACAACAAGACAATGAACCAACTAGACAACAAGACAATGAACCAACTAGACAACAAGACAACGGACCAACTAGACAACAAGACAATGAACCAACCAGACAACAAGACAATGAACCAACTAGACAACAAGACAATGAACCAACCAGACAACAAGACAATGAACCAACTAGACAACAAGACAATGAACCAACTAGACAATGAACCAACCAGACAACAAGCCAATGAACCAACTAGACAACAAGACAATGAACCAACTAGACAACAAGACAATGAACCACCTAGACAACAAGACAATGAACCAACCAGACAACAAGACAATGAACCAACTAGACAACAAGACAATGAACCAACTAGACAACAAGACAATGGACCAACTAGACAACAAGACAATGGACCAACTAGACAACAAGACAATGAACCAACTAGACAACAAGACAATGAACCAACTAGACAACAAGACAATGAACCAACTAGACAACAAGACAATGAACCAACTAGACAACAAGACAATGAACCAACCAGACAACAAGACAATGAACCAACTAGACAACAAGACAAGACAATGAACCAACTAGACAACAAGACAATGAACCAACCAGACAACAAGACAATGAACCAACCAGACAACAAGACAATGAACCAACTAGACAACAAGAGAAGACAATGAACCAACTAGACAACAAGAGAAGACAATGAACCAACTAGACAACAAGACAATGAACCAACTAGACAACAAGACAATGAACCAACCAGACAACAAGACAATGAACCAACTAGACAACAAGACAAGACAATGAACCAACTAGACAACAAGACAATGAACCAACTAGACAACAAGACAATGGACCAACTAGACAACAAGACAATGGACCAACTAGACAACAAGACAATGAACCAACTAGACAACAAGACAATGAACCAACTAGACAACAAGACAATGAACCAACTAGACAACAAGACAATGAACCAACTAGACAACAAGACAATGAACCAACTAGACAACAAGACAATGAACCAACTAGACAACAAGACAATGAACCAACTAGACAACAAGACAATGAACCAACCAGACAACAAGACAATGAACCAACTAGACAACAAGACAAGACAATGAACCAACTAGACAGCAAGACAATGAACCAACTAGACAACAAGACAATGAACCAACTAGACAACAAGACAATGAACCAACTAGACAACAAGACAATGAACCAACCAGACAACAAGACAATGAACCAACTAGACAACAAGACAAGACAATGAACCAACTAGACAACAAGACAATGAACCAACTAGACAACAAGACAATGGACCAACTAGACAACAAGACAATGGACCAACTAGACAACAAGACAATGAACCAACTAGACAACAAGACAATGAACCAACTAGACAACAAGACAATGAACCAACTAGACAACAAGACAATGAACCAACTAGACAACAAGACAATGAACCAACTAGACAATGAACCAACCAGACAACAAGACAATGAACCAACTAGACAACAAGACAATGAACCAACTAGACAACAAGACAATGAACCAACTAGACAACAAGACAATGAACCAACCAGACAACAAGACAATGAACCAACCAGACAACAAGACAATGAACCAACTAGACAACAAGACAATGAACCAACCAGACAACAAGACAATGAACCAACCAGACAACAAGACAATGAACCAACTAGACAACAAGAGAAGACAATGAACCAACTAGACAACAAGAGAAGACAATGAACCAACTAGACAACAAGACAATGAACCAACTAGACAACAAGACAATGAACCAACTAGACAACAAGACAATGAACCAACCAGACAACAAGACAATGAACCAACTAGACAACAAGACAAGACAATGAACCAACTGAGACAACAAGACAATGAACCAACTAGACAACAAGACAATGGACCAACTAGACAACAAGACAATGGACCAACTAGACAACAAGACAATGAACCAACTAGACAACAAGACAATGAACCAACTAGACAACAAGACAATGAACCAACTAGACAACAAGACAATGAACCAACTAGACAACAAGACAATGAACCAACTAGACAACAAGACAATGGACCAACTAGACAACAAGACAATGGACCAACTAGACAACAAGACAATGGACCAACTAGACAACAAGACAATGAACCAACCAGACAACAAGACAATGAACCAACTAGACAACAAGACAATGAACCAACCAGACAACAAGACAATGAACCAACTAGACAACAAGAGAAGACAATGAACCAACTAGACAACAAGACAATGAACCAACTAGACAACAAGACAATGAACCAACTAGACAACAAGACAATGAACCAACTAGACAACAAGAGAAGACAATGAACCAACTAGACAACAAGACAAGACAATGAACCAATTAGACAACAAGACAAGACAATGAACCAACTAGACAACAAAACAATGAACCAACTAGACAACAAGACAATGAACCAACTAGACAACAAGACAATGAACCAACTAGACAACAAGACAATGAACCAACTAGGACAACAAGACAATGGACCAACTAGACAACAAGACAATGAACCAACTAGACAACAAGACAATGAACCAACTAGACAACAAGACAATGAACCAACTAGACAACAAGACAATGAACCAACTAGACAACAAGACAATGAACCAACTAGACAACAAGACAATGGACCAACTAGACAACAAGACAATGAACCAACTAGACAACAAGACAATGAACCAACTAGACAACAAGACAATGAACCAACTAGACAACAAGACAATGAACCAACTAGACAACAAGACAATGAACCAACTTAACAACAAGACAATGAACCAACTAGACAACAAGACAATGAACCAACTAGACAACAAGACAATGAACCAACTAGACAACAAGACAATGAACCAACTAGACAACAAGACAATGAACCAACTAGACAACAAGACAATGGACCAACTAGACAACAAGACAATGAACCAACTAGACAACAAGACAATGAACCAACTAGACAACAAGAGAAGACAATGAACCAACTTGACAACAAGACAATGAACCAACCAGACAACAAGAGAATGAACCAACTAGACTACAAGACAATGAACCAACTAGTCCTCTGTAGCTCAGCTGGTAGAGCACGGCGCTTGTAACGCCAAGGTAGTGGGTTCGATCCCCGGGACCACCCATACACAAAAATGTATGCACGCATGACTGTAAGTCGCTTTGGATAAAATCGTCTGCTAAATGGCATATTATTATTATTATTATATTATAACAAGACAATGAACCAACTTGACAACAAGACAATGGACCAACTAGACAACAAGACAATGAACCAACTTGACAACAAGACAATGGACCAACTAGACAATGAACCAACTTGACAACAAGACAATGGACCAACTAGACAACAAGACAATGAACCAACTTGACAACAAGACAATGAACCAACTAGACAACAAGACAATGAACCAACTTGACAACAAGACAATGGACCAACTAGACAACAAGAGAAGACAATGAACCAACTAGACAAACACATTTAAGAAGTAGCTGGTAGTTTTAGGCCTAGATTCAAGCAGATCCTTAACGGCAATAGCAGACACCCTCCAACTGCTTTGGAGTCATCAAATCAGTGAGCAGCTGCTCTTGATCATTGTCATGAAGCCACACCCACCCCAAATCACGTTAGAAGTTCAGAACGAGAAAGTGTAGTCTATATAGAAATAATGACGCTCAAATTAAAAACCATTAAACACATATAATGAGGATTTCTATCAGCCTAATCGAGGTGTGGATTACATCTCACATTCCCAGTGTTCAAACTTGTAAACAGGGCTGCATGGGATTTGTCTTAATGCGACTCCGTGCAGCCAATGGCAATGTCCGTCTTAAGTATAATGCCGGGAGCTGTTTGTGGATTTGACAGCTCTAGCACCGTTCCACCTCCAACACTGTGAAAACAACCGCTATGCGGAGGTTGTCTAAAGCGGATGTGATTGAATCGAGCCCCTAATTTATATAATAACCTAGATCTACTACACCAGCGCTAGAACATTGTTCCTGGGGAGCTACCGGCCTCTAGGGACCAACAGGAGGGTATCTCTCCAGGAACAGGGGTTGGACCAACAGGAGGGTATCTCTCCAGGAACAGGGTTGGACCAACAGGAGGGTAGCTCTCCAGGAACAGGGTTGGACCAACAGGAGGGTAGCTCTCCAGGAACAGGGTTGGACCAACAGGAGGGTAGCTCTCCAGGAACAGGGTTGGAGCAACAGGAGGGTAGCTCTCCAGGAACAAGATTGGACCAACAGGAGGGTAGCTCTCCAGGAACAAGATTGGACCAACAGGAGGATAGCTCTCCAGGAACAAGGTTGGACCAACAGGAGGGTATCTCTCCAGGAACAAGGTTGGGCCAACAGGAGGATAGCTCTCCAGGAACAAGGTTGGACCAGCAGGAGGGTATCTCTCCAGGAACAGGGTTGGACCAACAGGAGGGTAGCTCTCCAGGAACAAGGTTGGACCAACAGGACGGTATCTCTCCAGGAACAGGGATTGGACCAACAGGAGGGTATCTCTCCAGGAACAAGGTTGGGCCAACAGGAGGGTAGCTCTCCAGGAACAGGGGTTGGACCAACAGGAGGGTAGCTCTCCAGGAACAAGGTTGGGCCAAGTGGAGGGAAGCTCTCCAGAAACAGGGTTGGCCAGCCCGGTACTACACCATGAGGAGAATCTCAATTGCATTTCCTTGACTCCTCGCCTCCTTCTCAAAACCCACTGGATGAGAAGGTCAGAGGGGAGGGACCTCTGACCTTCTCATCCAATGGGGTTTGAAGAAGCAAGGAAATGCAATTTAATTTCTTCCCATTTATGATATCGACAACCCAACCCTCAGATTCATGACAAGACGGAGATGTCCACCTAGAAGACCAAACTAGACTATTGAGATGCACCCCTAGGAGACCAAACTAGACTATTGAGATGCACCCCTAGGAGACCAAACTAGACTATTGAGATGTCCACCTAGGAGACCAAACTAGACTATTGAGATGCACCCCTAGGAGACCAAACTAGACTATTGAGATGCACCCCTAGGAGACCAAACTAGACTATTGAGATGCACCCCTAGGAGACCAAACTATAATATTGAGATGTCCACCTAGAAGACCAAACTAGACTATTGAGATGTCCACCTAGAAGACCAAACTAGACTATTGAGATGCACCCCTAGGAGACCAAACTAGACTATTGAGATGCACCCCTAGGAGACCAAACTAGACTATTGAGATGTCCACCTAGGAGACCAAACTAGACTATTGAGATGCACCCCTAGGAGACCAAACTCTAATATTGAGATGTCCACCTAGGGAGACCAAACAGGACAATTGAGATGCCCCCTAGGAGACCAAACTAGACTATTGAGATGTCCACCTAGGAGACCAAACTAGACTATTGGAGATGCACCCCTAGGAGACCAAACTAGACTATTGAGATGCACCCCTAGGAGCCCAAACTAGACTATTGAGATGCACCCCTAGGAGACCAAACTAGACTATTGAGATGCACCCCTAGGAGCCCAAACTCTAATATTGAGATGTTCACCTAGGAGACCAAACAGGACAATTGAGATGCCCCCTAGGAGACCAAACTCTTTAATATTGAGATGTCCATCTAGGAAATCAAAAACATTATTGCGATGCACCCCTAGTAGGAGACCAAACTAGACTATTGAGATGCACCCCGAGACAGAACTAGACTTTTTGAGATGCACCCCTAGGAGACCAAACTAGACTGAAATGCACCCGTAGAAGGAGGCCAAAGTAGACTATTGAGATGTCCACCTAGGAGACAAAACTAGACTACTGAGATGCACCCCTAGGAGCCCAAACTATAATATTGAGATGTCCATCTAGGAAACCAAACTAGACAATTGAGATGCACCCCTAGGAGACCAAACTCTAATATTGAGATGTCCATCTAGGAAATCAAAAATACACTATTGAGATTCACCCCTAATAGGAGACCAAACTAGACTATTGAGATGCACCCCGAGACAGATCTAGACTTTTGAGATGTCCACCTAGGAGACCAAACTATAATATTGAGATGTCCACCTAGGAGACCAAACTAGACTATTGAGATGTCCACCTAGGAGACCAAACTAGACTATTGAGATGCACCCCTAGGAGACCAAACTAGACTATTGAGATGCACCCCTAGGAGACCAAACTAGACTATTGAGATGCACCCCTAGGAGACCAAACTAGACTATTGAGATGCACCCCTAGGAGACAAAACTAGACTATTGAGATGTCCACCTAGGGAGACCAAACTAGACTATTGAGATGCACCCCTAGGAGACCAAACTAGACTATTGAGATGCACCCTAGGAGACCAAACTAGACTATTGAGATGCACCCCTAGAGCCCAAACTAGACTGAGATGTCCACCTAGGATACCAAAGAAGTGTACAGTTGAGATGCAACCCCTAGGAGACCAAACTAGATTGAAATGCACCCCTAGGAGGAGACCAAACTACACTATTGAGATAAATCCCTAGGAGATAAACTAGACTTGACTCACCCCTGAATATGACCCTAATATCGCTTTGGTAAAGAGAAACAGAGGAACTACAGGACCTAGTAACAGACAGACAGGACCTAGTAACAGACAGGACCTAGTAACAGACAGACAGGACCTAGTAGCAGACAGACAGGACCTAGTAACAGACAGGACCTAGTAACAGACAGACAGGACCTAGTAACAGACAGACAGGACCTAGTAACAGACAGACAGGACCTAGTAGCAGACAGACAGGACCTAGTAACAGACAGACAGGACCTAGTAACAGACAGACAGGACCTAGTAACAGAGACAGGACCTAGTAACAGACAGACGGGACCTAGTAATAGACAGACAGGACCTAGTAACAGACAGACAGGACCTAGTAATAGACAGACAGGACCTAGTAACAGACAGACAGGACCTAGTAACAGACAGACAGGATCTAGTAATAGACAGACAGGACCTAGTAACAGACAGACAGGACCTAGTAATAGACAGACAGGACCTAGTAACAGACAGACAGGACCTAGTAATAGACAGACAGGACCTAGTAACAGACAGACAGGACCTAGTAACAGACAGACAGGACCTAGTAATAGACAGACAGGACCTAGTAACAGACAGACGGGACCTAGTAACAGACAGACGGGACCTAGTAACAGACAGACGGGACCTAGTAACAGACAGACGGGACCTAGTAACAGACAGACGGGACCTAGTAACAGACAGACAGGACCTAGTAATAGACAGACATGACCTAGTAGCAGACAGACAGGACCTAGTAACAGACAGACAGGACCTAGTAACAGACAGACAGGACCTAGTAACAGAGACAGGACCTAGTAACAGACAGACGGGACCTAGTAATAGACAGACAGGACCTAGTAACAGACAGACAGGACCTAGTAATAGACAGACAGGACCTAGTAACAGACAGACAAGACCTAGTAACAGACAGACAGGACCTAGTAATAGACAGACAGGACCTAGTAACAGACAGACAGGACCTAGTAATAGACAGACAGGACCTAGTAACAGACAGACAGGACCTAGTAATAGACAGACAGGACCTAGTAACAGACAGACAGGACCTAGTAACAGACAGACAGGACCTAGTAACAGACAGACATGACCTAGTAACAGACAGACGGGACCTAGTAACAGACAGGACCTAGTAACAGACAGACAGGACCTAGTAACAGACAGACAGGACCTAGTAACAGACAGACAGGACCTAGTAACAGACAGACAGGACCTAGTAACAGACAGACAGGACCTAGTAACAGACAGACAGGACCTAGTAACAGACAGTCAGGACCTAGTAACAGACAGACAGGACCTAGTAACAGACAGACAGGACCTAGTAACAGACAGACAGGACCTAGTAACAGACAGTCAGGACCTAGTAACAGACAGACAGGACATAGTAACAGTCTCTTAGGAATATAATACTTTATTTGACGTTTGCACACACAGAGACAGACACCGCCGGTACCATTCAATGACGGCAGCACCACAACAAGACTAATAAAAAGACACGGTGGCCAGAGCTTATGGAAAACAACAATCCATCCCTCTCCCGTGGTTTTCTTCAGGCTGAGGTGAGTTGGTCCAGGTTGGCGTGGGAGCGGCTGGAGAGGTGAGCCTCCAGGATCTCTCCGAACAGGCCCCTCTTCAGCAGGCTGTAGGCCATGGGCAGCAGTTGCCTGATCACCTTATAGAAGTACTGGGGGACACAGGAAACTGAGGTTAGACAGACACACAATGGAAGACAGGAAACTGAGGTTAGACAGACACACAATGGAAGACAGGAAATTGAGGTTAGACAGACACAATGGAAGACAGGAAACTGAGGTTAGACAGACACAATGGAAGACAGGAAAACTGGGGTTAGACAGACACACAATGGAAGACAGGAAAACTGGGGTTAGACAGACACACAATGGAAGACAGGAAAACTGGGGTTAGACAGACACACAATGGAAGACAGGAAAACTGAGGTTAGACAGACACAATGGAAGACAGGAAACTGAGGTTAGACAGACAATGGAAGACAGGAAACTGAGGTTAGACAGACACACAATGGAAGACAGGAAAACTGAGTTAGACAGACAATGGAAGACAGGAAAACTGAGTTAGACAGACACACAATGGAAGACAGGAAAACTGAGGTTAGACAGACACAATGGAAGACAGGAAACTGAGGTTAGACAGACAATGGAAGACAGGAAACTGAGGTTAGACAGACACACAATGGAAGACAGGAAAACTGGGGTTAGACAGACACAATGGAAGACAGGAAAACTGAGGTTAGACAGACAATGGAAGACAGGAAACTGAGGTTAGACAGACACATAATGGAAGACAGGAAAACTGGGGTTAGACAGACAATGGAAGACAGGAAATTGAGGTTAGACAGACACAATGGAAGACAGGAAACTGAGGTCAGACAATGGAAGACAGGAAAACTGGGGGTTAGACAGACATAATGGAAGACAGGAAAACTGGGGTTAGACAGACACACAATGGGAAGACAGGAAAACTGGGGTTAGACAGACACACAATGGAAGACAGGAAAACTGGGGTTAGACAGACACACAATGGAAGACAGGGAAACTGAGGTTAGACAGACACACAATGGAAGACAGGAAACTGAGGTTAGACAGACACAATGGAAGACAGGAAACTGAGGTCAGACAATGGAAGACAGGAAACTGAGGTTAGACAGACACACAATGGAAGACAGGAAACTGAGGTTAGACAGACACAATGGAAGACAGGAAACTGAGGTTAGACAGACAATGGAAGACAGGAAACTGAGGTTAGACAGACACACAATGGAAGACAGGAAAACTGGGGTTAGACAGACACAATGGAAGACAGGAAACTGAGGTTAGACAGACAATGGAAGACAGGAAACTGAGGTTAGACAGACACACAATGGAAGACAGGAAAACTGGGGTTAGACAGACACAATGGAAGACAGGAAATTGAGGTTAGACAGACACAATGGAAGACAGGAAACTGAGGTCAGACAATGGAAGACAGGAAAACTGGGGTTAGACAGACATAATGGAAGACAGGAAAACTGGGGTTAGACAGACACACAATGGAAGACAGGAAAACTGGGGTTAGACAGACACACAATGGAAGACAGGAAAACTGGGGTTAGACAGACACACAATGGAAGACAGGAAACTGAGGTTAGACAGACACACAATGGAAGACAGGAAATTGAGGTTAGACAGACACAATGGAAGACAGGAAACTGAGGTCAGACAATGGAAGACAGGAAAACTGGGGTTAGACAGACATAATGGAAGACAGGAAAACTGGGGTTAGACAGACACACAATGGAAGATAGGAAAACTGGGGTTAGACAGACACACAATGGAAGACAGGAAAACTGGGGTTAGACAGACACACAATGGAAGACAGGAAACTGAGGTTAGACAGACACACAATGGAAGACAGGAAACTGAGGTTAGACAGACACAATGGAAGACAGGAAACTGAGGTCAGACAATGGAAGACAGGAAACTGAGGTTAGACAGACACACAATGGAAGACAGGAAACTGAGGTTAGACAGACACAATGGAAGACAGGAAACTGAGGTTAGACAGACAATGGAAGACAGGAAACTGAGGTCAGACAATGGAAGACAGGAAACTGAGGTTAGACAGACAATGGAAGACAGGAAACTGAGGTTAAACGGACACAATGGAAGACAGGAAACTGAGGTTAGACAGACAATGGAAGACAGGAAACTGAGGTTAGACAGACAATGGAAGACAGGAAACTGAGGATAGACAGACAATGGAAGACAGGAAACTGAGGTCAGACAGACAATGGAAGACAGGAAACTGAGGTTAGACAGACACACAATGGAAGACAGGAAACTGAGGTTAGACAGACAATGGAAGACAGGAAACTGAGGTTAGACAATGGAAGACAGGAAACTGAGGTTAGACAGACAATGGAAGACAGGAAACTGAGGTTAAACGGACACAATGGAAGACAGGAAACTGAGGTTAGACAGACAATGGAAGACAGGAAACTGAGGTTAGACAGACAATGGAAGACAGGAAACTGAGGATAGACAGACAATGGAAGACAGGAAACTGAGGTCAGACAATGGAAGACAGGAAACTGAGGTTAGACAGACACACAATGGAAGACAGGAAAACTGGGGTTAGACAGACACACAATGGAAGACAGGAAAACTGGGGTTAGACAGACACAATGGAAGACAGGAAACTGAGGTTAGACAGACAATGGAAGACAGGAAACTGAGGTTAGACAGACACATAATGGAAGACAGGAAAACTGGGGTTAGACAGACACAATGGAAGACAGGAAACTGAGGTTGAGACAGACACACAATGGAAGACAGGAAATTGAGGTTAGACAGACACAATGGAAGACAGGAAATTGAGGTTAGACAGACACAATGGAAGACAGGAAACTGAGGTCAGACAATGGAAGACAGGAAAACTGGGGGTTAGACAGACACAATGGAAGACAGGAAAACTGGGGTTAGACAGACACACAATGGAAGACAGGAAAACTGAGGTTAGACAGACACACAATGGAAGACAGGAAAACTGGGGTTAGACAGACACACAATGGAAGACAGGAAAACTGGGGTTAGACAGACACACAATGGAAGACAGGAAAACTGGGGTTAGACAGACACACAATGGAAGACAGGAAACTGAGGTTAGACAGACACACAATGGAAGACAGGAAACTGAGGTTAGACACAATGGAAGACAGGAAACTGAGGTTAGACAGACACACAATGGAAGACAGGAAACTGAGGTTAGACAGACACACAATGGAAGACAGGAAACTGAGGTTAGACAGACACACAATGGAAGACAGGAAACTGAGGTTAGACAGACACAATGGAAGACAGGAAACTGAGGTTAGACAGACACACAATGGAAGACAGGAAACTGAGGTCAGACAATGGAAGACAGGAAACTGAGGTTAGACAGACACAATGGAAGACAGGAAACTGAGGTTAGACAATGGAAGACAGGAAAACTGAGGTTAGACAGACACAATGGAAGACAGGAAACTGAGGTTAGACAGACAATGGAAGACAGGAAACTGAGGTTACCCAATGGAAGACAGGAAACTGACGTTAGACAGACACACAATGGAAGACAGGAAACTGAGGTTAGACAGACACACAATGGAAGACAGGAAAACTGGGTTAGACAGACACACAATGGAAGACAGGAAAACTGGGGTTAGACAGACACAATGGAAGACAGGAAAACTGGGGTTAGACAGACACACAATGGAAGACAGGAAAACTGGGGTTAGACAGACACACAATGGAAGACAGGAAACTGAGGTTAGACAGACACAATGGAAGACAGAAACTGAGGTCAGACAATGGAAGACAGGAAACTGAGGTTAGACAGACACACAATGGAAGACAGGAAACTGAGGTTAGACAGACACACAATGGAAGACAGGAAACTGAGGTTAGACAGACAATGGAAGACAGGAAACTGAGGTCAGACAATGGAAGACAGGAAACTGAGGTTAGACAGACAATGGAAGACAGGAAACTGAGGTCAGACAATGGAAGACAGGAAACTGAGGTTAGACAGACAATGGAAGACAGGAAACTGAGGTTAGACGGACACAATGGAAGACAGGAAACTGAGGTTAGACAGACACACAATGGAAGACAGGAAACTGAGGTTAGACAGACACAATGGAAGACAGGAAACTGAGGTTAGACAGACACAATGGAAGACAGGAAACTGAGGTTAGACAGACAATGGAAGACAGGAAACTGAGGTCAGACAATGGAAGACAGGAAACTGAGGTTAGACAGACAATGGAAGACAGGAAACTGAGGTTAGACAGACCATAATGGAAGAGCAGGAAAACTGGGGTTAGACAGACACAATGGAAGACAGGAAATTGAGGTTAGACAGACACAATGGAAGACAGGAAACTGAGGTCAGACAATGGAAGACAGGAAAACTGGGGTTAGACAGACAATGGAAGACAGGAAACTGAGGTTAGACGGACACAATGGAAGACAGAAACTGAGGTTAGAGCGGACACAATGGAAGACAGGAAACTGAGGTTAGAACGGACACACAATGGAAGACAGGAAACTGAGGTCGGACAATGGAAGACAGGAAACTGAGGTTAGACGGACACAATGGAAGACAGGAAACTGAGGTTAGACAGACACAATGGAAGACAGGAAACTGAGGTTTTAATGTCTGTTGGTGGTTCTTCACTGAGATCAACATCAGTGTGTCAACATGATATTTCGGTGGAGAACAGGTGTTTGGGTGTGTGTGCGTACGTGTGATCCATAACAGAAGAGGTCTATGCCCAGTTCCAGTCCCATGCCGTAGTCACACTCATCGTTAGCGAACTGGACGAAGGTGATCATCTCCTGAAGTGGGCCGAAAGTCTTCATCCTGTCCTCATCAGACCTGGCCTCCGCTATCGCCTTACAGACCCTCTTCAGACCCGCTACACACACACCACACACACACCACACACACACACACCACACACACACACACACACACACCACACACACAACACACACACACAAATAACATCTATTAGGAAAGTGTGGCCCGACGCCAAAGCTAGTTGTTACCTCTGTTCTAGAGTGTTCTAGAGTCTTACCGTCCGTCTCTGGCAGTTCCCGGTAACCGACATCATTCTGATCAACAGGAACCACCAGGCCTGCTCCGTGGAACGTCTTGGTGACCACCTGGAGACGGACAGGGGCCAGGTAGAATGTTACCTTCTAGTACGGTGTCAGTACTGGAGTTACCTACAAGTACTGTGTCAGTACTGGGTTACCTTCCAGTACTGTGTCAGTAGGGGGTTACCTTCTAGTACTGTGTCAGTAGGGGGTTACCTTCTAGTACTGTGTCCAGTAGGGGGTTACCTTCTAGTACTGTGTCAGTACTGGGTTACCTTCTAGTACTGTGTCAGTACTGGGTTACCTTCTAGTACTGTGTCAGTACTGGGTTACCTTCTAGTACTGTGTCAGTAGGGGGGTTACCTTCTAGTACTGTGTCAGTAGGGGGGTTACCTTCTAGTACTGTGTCAGTAGGGGGTTACCTTCTAGTACTGTGTCAGTAGGGGGTTACCTTCTAGTACTGTGTCAGTAGGGGGTTGACCTTCTAGTACTTGTGTCAGTACTGGGTTACCTTCTAGTACTTGTGTCAGTAGGGGTGTTACCTTCTAGTACTGTGTCAGTAGGGGGGTTACCTTCTAGTATTCTGTGTCAGTGGGGGGTTACCTTCTAGTACTGTGTCAGTAGGGGGTTACCTTCTAGTACTGTGTCAGTAGGGGTTACCTTCTAGTACTGTGTCAGTACTGGGGTTACCTTCTAGTACTGTGTCAGTAGGGGTTACCTTCTTACTGGTCAGGGGGGTTCCTTCTAGTACTGTGTCAGTATGGGTTACCTTCTAGTACTGTGTCAGAGGGTTACCTTCTAGTACTGTGTCAGTACTGGGGTTACCTTCTAGTACTGTGTCAGTAGGGGGGTTACCTTCTAGTACTGTGTCAGTAGGGGGTTACCTTCTAGTACTGTGTCAGTAGGGGGGTTACCTTCTAGTACTGTGTCAGTACGGGGGTTACCTTCTAGTACTGTGTCAGTAGGGGGTTACCTTCTAGTACTGTGTCAGTACTGGGTTACCTTCTAGTACTGTTGTGTCAGTAGGGGGTTACCTTCTAGTACTGTGTCAGTAGGGGGTTACCTTCTAGTACCGTGTCAGTAGGGGTTACCTTCTAGTACTGTGTCAGTAGTGGGTTACCTTCTAGTACTGTGTCAGTAGGGGGTTACCTTCTAGTACTGTGTCAGTACTGGGTTACCTTCTAGTACTGTGTCAGTAGGGGGTTACCTTCTAGTACTGTGTCAGTAGGGGGTTACCTTCTAGTACTGTGTCAGTAGGGGGTTACCTTCTAGTACTGTGTCAGTAGGGGGTTACCTTCTAGTACGTGCAGGGTTGCCTTCTGTCTGTGTCAGTGAGGGGGGTTACCTTCTAGTACTGTGTCAGTATGGGTTACCTTCTAGTACTGTGTCAGTAGGGGGTTACCTTCTAGTACTGTGTCAGTAGGGGGTTACCTTCTAGTACTGTGTCAGTACTGGGTTACCTTCTAGTACTGTGTCAGTAGGGGGTTACCTTCTAGTACTGTGTCAGTAGGGGGGTTACCTTCTAGTACTGTGTCAGTAGGGGGGTTACCTTCTAGTACTGTGTCAGTAGGGGGGTTACCTTCTAGTACTGTGTGTCAGTACTGGGGTTACCTTCTAGTACTGTGTCAGTAGGGGGTTACCTTCTAGTACTGTGTCAGTAGGGGTTACCTTCTAGTACTGTGTCAGTAGGGGGTTACCTTCTAGTACTGTGTCAGTACGGGGTTACCTTCTAGTACTGTGTCAGTAGGGGGTTACCTTCTAGTACTGTGTCAGTAGGGGGGTTACCTTCTAGTACTGTGTCAGTAGGGGTTACCTTCTAGTACTGTGTCAGTAGGGGTTACCTTCTAGTACTGTGTCAGTAGGGGGTTACCTTCTAGTACTGTGTCAGTAGGGGGTTACCTTCTAGTACTGTGTCAGTAGGGGGTTACCTTCTAGTACTGTGTCAGTAGGGGGTTACCTTCTAGTACTGTGTCAGTAGGGGGTTACCTTCTAGTACTGTGTCAGTAGGGGGGTTACCTTCTAGTACTGTGTCAGTACTGGGTTACCTTCTAGTACTGTGTCAGTAGGGGGGTTACCTTTATCTGTGGTACTTCTAGTACTGTGTCAGTAGGGGGTTACCTTCTAGTACTGTGTCAGTAGGGGGGTTACCTTCTAGTACTGTGTCAGTAGGGGGGTTACCTTCTAGTACTGTGTCAGTAGGGGGTTACCTTCTAGTACTGTGTCAGTAGGGGGTTACCTTCTAGTACTGTGTCAGTAGGGGTTACCTTCTAGTACTGTGTCAGTAGGGGGGTTACCTTCTAGTACTGTGTCAGTAAAGGGGTTACCTTCTAGTACTGTGTCAGTAGGGGGTTACCTTCTAGTACTGTGTCAGTAGGGGGTTACCTTCTAGTACTGTGTCAGTACGGGGTTACCTTCTAGTACTGTGTCAGTAGGGGTTTACCTTCTAGTACTGTGTGTCAGTAGGGGGTTACCTTACTAGTACTGTGTTGTCAGTAGGGGGTTACCTTCTAGTACTGTGTCAGTAGGGGGTTACCTTCTAGTACTGTGTCAGTAGGGGGTTACCTTCTAGTACTGTGTCAGTAGGGGTTTACCTTCTAGTACTGTGTCAGTAGGGGGTTACCTTCTGTACTGTGTCAGTAGGGGGTTACCTTCTAGTACTGTGTCAGTAGGGGGTTACCTTCTAGTACTGTGTCAGTATGGGTTACCTTCTAGTACTGTGTCAGTAGGGGGTTACCTTCTAGTACTGTGTCAGTAGGGTTGTCTTTAGTACTGTGTGTCAGTAGGGGGTTACCTCTAGTACTGTGTCAGTAGGGGGTTACCTTCTAGTACTGTGTCAGTAGGGGGTTACCTTCTAGTACTGTGTCGTAGGGGGGTTACCTTCTAGTACTGTGTCAGTAGGGGGTTACCTTCTAGTACTGTGTCAGTAGGGGGTTACCTTCTAGTACTGTGTCAGTAGGGGGGTTACCTTCTAGTACTGTGTCAGTACGGGGTTACCTTCTAGTACTGTGTCGTAGGGGTTACCTTCTAGTACTGTGTCAGTAGGGGTTACCTTCTAGTACTGTGTCAGTAGGGGGTTACCTTCTAGTACTTGTCAGTACGGGGTTACCTTCTAGTACTGTGTCAGTAGGGGGTTACCTTCTAGTACTGTGTCAGTAGGGGGTTACCTTCTAGTACTGTGTCAGTAGGGGGTTACCTTCTAGTACTTTGTGTCAGTAGGGGGTTACCTTCTAGTACTGTGTCAGTATGGGTTTACCTTCTAGTACTGTGTCAGTAGGGGGTTACCTTCTAGTACTGTGTCAGTGGGGGTTACCTTCTAGTACTGTGTCAGTAGGGGGTTACCTTCTAGTACTGTGTCAGGGTTCCTCTGTACTGTGTCGGGTTACCTTTGTACTGGTTACCTTCTAGTACTGTGTCAGTAGGGGTTACCTTCTAGTACTGTGTCAGTAGGGGGTTGCCTCTAGTATTGTGTCAGTAGGGGGGTTACCTTCTAGTACTGTGTGTCAGTAGGGGGTTACCTTCTAGTACTGTGTCAGTAGGGGTTACCTTCTAGTACTGTGTCAGTAGGGGGTTACCTTCTAGTACTGTGTCAGTAGGGGGTTACCTTCTAGTACTGTGTCAGTAGGGGGGTTACCTTCTAGTACTGTGTCAGTAGGGGGTTACCTTCTAGTACTGTGTCAGTAGGGTTACCTTCTAGTACTGTGTCAGTGAGGGGTTACCTTCTAGTACTGTGTCAGTAGGTTACCTTCTAGTACTGTGTCAGTACTGGGTTACCTTCTAGTACTGTGTCAGTAGGGGGTTACCTTCTAGTACTGTGTGTCAGTAGGGGGTTACCTTCTAGTACTGTGTCAGTAGGGGGTTACCTTCTGTACTGTGTCAGTAGGGGGTTACCTTCTAGTGCTGTGTCAGTAGGGGGTTACCTTCTAGTTGACTGTGTCCCAGTAGGGGGTTACCTTCTAGTACTGTGTCAGTAGGGGGGTTACCTTCTAGTACTGTGTCAGTACTGGGTTTACCTTCTAGTACTGTGTCAGTATGGGGGTTACCTTCTAGTACTGTGTCAGTGGGGGTTACCCCTTCTAGTGACTGGCCCAGGTGGGTTGCGCTTCTAGTACTGTGTCAGGGGGGTTACCTTCTGTACTGTGTCCCAGGGGGGTTACCTTCTGTACTGTGTCGGGGGTTAGTCCTAGTACTGTGTCAGTTTTACCTTCTAGTACTGTGTCGTGTTACCTTCTATACTGTGTCAGACTGAGGTTTCGCACTAGACCTTCAAGTAACTGTGTCAGTAGGGGGTTACCTTCTGAGTACTGTGTCAGTAGGGGGTTACCTTCTAGTACTGTGTCAGTAGTGGGTTACCTTCTAGTACTGTGTCAGTAGGGGGTTACCTTCACTAGTACCACTGTGTCAGTAGGGGGTTACCTTCACTGAGTACACTGTGTCAGTAGGGGTTGACCTTCTAGTACTGTGTCAGTAGGGGTTACCTTCTAGTACTGTGTCCCAGTAGGGGGGTTACCTTCTAGTACTGTGTCAGTAGATACCTTCTATACTGTGTCAGGGGGGTTACTTCTAGTACTGTGTCAGTGGGGGTTGCCTTCTAGTACTGTGTCAGTAGGGGGTTACCTTCTAGTGCTGTGGTTAGTCTGTGTCAGTGGTTACCTTCTAGTTGCTGTGTCAGTGGGTTTACCTTCTAGTACTGTGTCAGTACTGGGTTACCTTCTAGTACTGTGTCAGTAGGGGGTTACCTTCTAGTACTGTGTCAGTAGGGGGTTGCCTTCCTAGTACTGTGTCCCAGTGGGGGTTACCTTCTAGTACTGTGTCAGTAGGGGGTTACCTTCTAGTACTGTGAAGGGGGGATTCTTACTTTACCTTCTAGTACTGTGTTTTAGAGTTTACCTTCTAGTACTGTGTCGGTAGGGGGTTACCTTCTGAGTGCGGTGTCAGTACTGGGTTACCTTCTTGTACTGTGTCAGTAGGGGGTTACCTTCTGGTACGGTGTCAGTAGTGGGGTTGCACCTTCTAGTGCTGTGTCAGTAGGGTTACCTTCTAGTACTGTGTCAGTAGGGGGGTTACCTTCTAGTACTGTGTCGGTAGGGGGTTTTACCTTCTGGTACGTGTGTCAGTACTGGGTTACCTTCTAGTACTGTGTCCAGTAGGGGGTTACCTTCTAGTACTGTGTCAGTAGG
The DNA here is from genome assembly GCF_020615455.1 of Coregonus clupeaformis. Taxonomy (NCBI): domain Eukaryota; kingdom Metazoa; phylum Chordata; class Actinopteri; order Salmoniformes; family Salmonidae; genus Coregonus; species Coregonus clupeaformis. The sequence goes on from NW_025534241.1 coordinate 89,370, forward strand.
GGGTTACCTTCCCTAGTACTGTGTAAGGAGGTGGGTTACCTTCTAGTACTGTGTCAGTTAGGGGGGTTACCTTCTAGTACTGTGTCAGTAGGGGGTTACCTTCTAGTACTGTGTCCGTAGGTGGGTTACCTTCTAGTACTGTGTCAGTAGGGGTTACCTTCTAGTACTGTGTCAGTAGGGGTTACCTTCTAGTACTGTGTGGGTTACAGTAATCAGTGGGTTAGCTTCTAGTGCTGTGTCAGTGGGGGTTGCCTTCTAGTACTGTGTCAGTAGGGGGGTTAGCTTCTAGTACTGTGTCAGTACTGGGTTACCTTCTAGTACTGTGTCAGTGGGGGTTACCTTCTAGTACTGTGTCAGTACTGGGTTACCTTCTAGTGCTGATGTCAGTAGGGGGTTACCTTCTAGTGCTGTGTCCCAGTAGTGGGTTACCTTCTAGTGCTGTGTCCGGTGCTGGGTTACCTTCTGGTGCTGTGTCAGTAGGGGGGTTACCTTCTAGTGCTGTGTCAGTAGGGGGTTACACCTTCTAGTGCTGTGTCAGTAGGGGGGTTACCTTCCTGGTACTGTGTCAGTGGGTTACCTTCTAGTACTGTGTCAGTGCTGGGTTACCTTCTAGTACTGTGTCAGTACTGGGTTGCCTTCTAGTACTTGTGTCAGTGGGGTGGTTACTTTTCTTCTAGTACTGTGTCATCTTCCTTCTGTACTGTGTGTGCTGTAAGTACAGTGGGGTTACCTTCTGGTACTGTGTCAGTGGGTTACCTTCTAGTACTGTGTCAGTGGGGGTTACCTTCTAGTACTGTGTCAGATGGGATTTACCTTCTAGTACTGTGTCAGTGAGGTTATTCATTTGTCAGTACCTTCTAGTACTGTGTCAGTGCTGGGTTACCTTCCTAGTGCTGTGTCAGTAGGGTTACCTTCTAGTGCTGTGTCAGTAGTATTTACCTTCTAGTACTGTGTCAGTAGTGGGTTACCTTCTAGTACTGTGTCCAGTAGGGGTTACCTTCTAGTACTGTGTCAGTAGGGGGTTGCTTCTGTAGTACTGTGTCAGTGGGGGGTTGCCTTCTAGTTACTGTGTGTCAGTAGGGGTTACCTTCTAGTACGGTGTCCCAGTAGGGGGTTTAGCTTCTAGTGCTGTGTCAGTGGGGTTACCTTCTAGTACTGTGTCAGTACTGGGTTACCTTCTAGTACTGTGTCAGTGGGGGTTTACCTTCCCCAGTACTGTGTCAGTACTGGGTTACCTTCTATGTACTGTGTCAGTAGTTACCTTCTAGTACTGTGTCAGTAGGGGTTACCTTCTAGTACTGTGTCAGTTGGGTTAGCTTCTAGTACTGTGTCAGTACTGGGTTACCTTCTAGTACTGTGTCAGGAGGGGGTTAGCTTCTAGTACTGTGTCAGTAGGGTTACCGTCTAGTACTGTGTCAGTAGGGGGATACCTTCTTTGTGTCAGTACTGGGTTACCTTCTAGTACTGTGTCAGAGTTACCTTCTGTCTACGGTTGTCAGTAGGGGGTTACCTTCTAGTACTGTGTCAGTGGGGGGTTACCTTCTAGTACTGTGTCAGTACTGGGTTACCTTCTAGTACTGTGTCAGTAGGGGGTTACCTTCTGAGTACTGTGTCAGTACTGGGTTACCTTCTAGTACTGTGTCGGTTGTGGGTTACCTTCTAGTACTGTGTCCCGGTACTGGGTTTGCCTTCTAATTGCTGTATCAGTACTGGGGTTGACCTTCTAGTACTGTGTCAGTAGGGGTTACCTTCTAGTACTGTGTCAGTAGGTGCTTATGTGTGGGGGTTCTTCTAGTACTGTGTCAGTACTGGGTTACCTTCTAGTACTGTGTCCCAGTGGGTTACCTTCTAGTGCTGTGATGTCAGTAGGGTTACCTTCTAGTACTGCTGTCAGTATGGGTTACCTTCCTAGTACTGTGTCAGTGGGGGGTTACCTTCTAGTACTGTGTCAGTGGGGGGGTTACCTTCTAGTACTGTGTCAGTGGGGGGGTTACCTTCTAGTACTGTGTCAGTAGGGGGTTACCTTCTAGTACTGTTGTCAGTACCGTGGTAGTACTGTCAGTAGAGTTACCTTCTAGTACTGTGTCAGTTTTTCTGTGTGTCAGTGGGGGGTTACCTTCTAGTACTGTGTCAGTACTGGGTTTTACTTCTAGTACTGTATCAGTGCTGGGTTACCTTCTGAAAGTACTGTGTCAGTACTGGGTTACCTTCTAGTACTGTGTCAGTGAGGGGGTTACCTTCTAGTACTGTGTCAGTAGGGGGTTACCTTCTAGTACTGTAGTCAGTAGGAGTTACCTTCTAGTACTGTGTCGGTAGGGGGTTGCCTTCTAGTACTGTGTCGGTAGGGTTAACTTCTGGTCTGCGGTTGTCAGTAGGGGGTTGCACCCTTCTAGTACTGTGTCAGTACTGGGTTACCTTCTAAGTACTGTGTGTCAGTAGGTGGTACCTTCTAGTACTGTGTCCAGTGGGGGGTTTACCTTCTGAGTACTGTGTCAGTGCCTGGGTTATTTAGGGTTACCTTCTAGTACTGTGTCAGTAGGGGTTACCTTCTAGTACGTGTCAGTAGGGGGTTACCTTCTAGTGCTGTGTCAGTAGGGGGTTACCTTCTAGTACTGTGTCAGTAGGGGGTTACCTTCTAGTACTGTGTCGAGTAGGGTTACCTTCTAGTACTGTGTCAGTGCGTTACCTTGAGTACTGTGTCATACGGTTACCTTCTAGTACTGTATCAGTAGGGGGTTACCTTTGTTGTGTGTCCAGTGGGGGTTACCTTCTAGTGCTGTGTCTGAGTACTGGGTTGCCTTCTGAGTACTGTGTCAGTACTGGGGTTATCTTCTAGTACTGTGTCTGTGGGGGTTGGCTTCTGTACTTGTCAGTAGGGGGTTACCTTCTGGTACTGTGTCAGTACTGGGTTACCTTCCTAGTACTGTGTCAGTGGGGGGTTACCTTCTAGTACTGTGTCAGTGGGTTACCTTCTAGTACTGTGTCCAGTAGGGGGTTACCTTCTAGTACTGTGTCATGTAGGGGTTACCTTCTGAGTGCGTGTCAGTAGGGGGGTTACCTTCTAGTACTGTGTCAGTAGGGGGTTACCTTCTAGTACTGCATCGTCAGTAGGGGTTAGGTTTAGTACTGTGTCGTCAGTGGGGGGTTACCTTCTGGTACTGTGTCAGTGAGGGTTTACCTTCTAGTACTGTGTCAGTACTGGGTTACCTTCTGAAGTACTGTGTCTAAGTAGGGGGTTGCCTTCTAGTACTGTGTCAGTGGAACCTAGTACTGTGTCGGTAGGGGGTTACCTTCTAAGTGCTGTGTCAGTGGGGGTTGCCTTCTGAGTACTGTGTCAGTAGGGGGGTTACCTTCTGTAGTACTGTGCCAGTAGGGGGTTACCTTCTAGTACTGTGTCAGTAGGGGTTTTACCTTCTGGTACTGTGTCAGTAGGGGGGTTACCTTCTAGTACTGTGTCAGTGGGGTTACCTTCTAGTACTGTGTCAGTGGGGGTTACTTCTAGTACTGTGTCAGTAGGGGGTTACCTTCTAGTACTGTGTCAGTACTGGGGTTACCTTCTAGTACTGTGTCAGTAGGGGGTTACACTTCTGAGTGCTGTGTCAGTGGGGGTTACCTTCTAGTACTGTGTCAGTAGGGTTACTGGTACTGTGTCCAGTGGGGGTTACCTTCTGAAGTACTGTGTCAGTACTGGGTTGCCTTCTGGTACTGTGTCAGTAGGGGGTTATTAATTTTCTTGTCACTGGTTACCTTCTAGTACTGTGTCAGTGGGGGTTACCTTCTAGTACTGTGTCAGTAGGGGTTACCTTCTGGTACTGTGTCAGTAGGGGTTGCCTTCTAGTACTGTGTCAGTACGGAGGTTACCTTCTAGTACTGTGTCAGTAGGAGAGGTTACCTTCTGGTGCTTATCAGTCAGTAGGGGGTTACCTTCTAGTACTGTGTCAGTGTTATCTATTTTATAGGTTGCCTTCTAGTACTGTGTCAGTAGGGTTACCTTCTAGTACTGTGTCAGTAGGGGGGTTACCTTCTGAAGTACTGTGTCTAGTACTGTGTTACCTTCTAGTACTGTGTCAGTACTGGGGAGTTTACCTTCCTAGTACTGTGTCAGTAGAGGGGGTTACCTTCTAGTACTGTGTCAGTGAGGGGGTTGCAACCTCTAGTACTGTGTCAGTATGGGTTACACACCTTCTAGTACTGTGTGTCAGTACTGGGGTTATCTTCTAGTACTGTGTCTGTAGGGGGTTACCTTCTAGTACTGTGTCAGTAGGGGGTTTGCACCTTCTCTAGTACTGTGTCAGTGGGTTACCTTCTAATTACTGTGTCAGTAGGGGGTTACCTTCTAGTACTGTGTCAGTAGGGGGTTACCTTCTCTAGTACTGTGTCAGTGGGGGTTACCTTCTAGTACTGTGTCAGTAGGGGTTACCTTCTGGTACTGTAGTCCCAGTAGGGGGTTACCTTCTAGTACTGTGTCAGTAGGGGGTTACCTTCTAGTACTGTGTCAGTAGGGAGGGGTTAGCTTCTAGTACTGTGTCAGTAGGGGGTTACCTTCTAGTACTGTGTCAGTAGGGGGGTTACCTTCTAGTACTGTGTCCAGTACTGGGTTTACCACCTTCTAGTACTGTGTCCAGTGGGGGGGTTACCTTCAGTACTGTGTCAGTAGGGGGTTACCTTCTAGTACTGTGTCAGTGGGGGGTTACCCTTCTAGTACTGTGTCAGTGGGGGTTACCTTCTGGTACTGTGTGTCAGTAGGGTTACCTTCTAAGTACTGTGTCAGTAAGAGGTTACCTTCTAGTACTGTGTCAGTAGGGGTTACCTTCTAGTACTGTGTCAGTAGGGGGGTTACCTTCTAGTACTGTGTCAGTAGGGGGTTACCTTCTGGTACTGTGTCGGTAGGGTTACCTTCTAGTATGTGTCCAGTACTTGGGTTACCTTCTAGTACTGTGTCAGTAGGGGGTTACCTTCTAGTACTGTGTCAGTAGGGGGTTACCTTCTGGTACTGTGTCAGTAGGGGGTTACCTTCTGATGCTAGTGTCAGTAGGGGTTACCTTCTAGTATGTGTCAGTACTGGGTTACCTTCTAGTACTGTGTCCAGTAGGGGGGTTGCTAGTACTGTGTCAGTACTGGGGTTGCAGCTTCTAGTACTGTGTCCAGTAGGGGTTACCTTCTAGTACTGTGTCAGTGGGGGTTACCTTCTAGTACTGTGTCAGTAGGGGGGTTACCTTCTAGTGCACTGTGTCAGTAAGGGGTTACCTTCTAGTACTGTGTGTCAGTAGGGGGGTGCCTTCTAGTACTGTGTCAGTAAGGGGTTACCTTCTAGTACTGTGTCAGTAGGGGGTTACCTTCTGGTACTGTGTCAGTACTGGGTTACCTTCTAGTACTGTGTCAGTAGGAGGGTTACCTTCTAGTACTGTGTCAGTACTGGGTTACCTTCTAGTACTGTGTCAGTAGGGGGTTACCTTCTAGTACTGTGTCAGTAGGGGGGTTACCTTCAGTACTGTGTCAGTAGGGGGGTTTCAGCTTCTAGTATGTGTCAGTAGGTTACTGCTAGTACTGTAGTCAGTAGGGGGGTTACCTTCTAGTACTGTGTCCCAGTACTGGGTTTACTTCTAGTCTGTGTCCTAGTGGTTTTCTAGTCAAACGGTGTCAGTGGGGGTTACCTTCCTAGTACTGTGTCAGTACTGGGTTACCTTCTAGTACTGTGTCAGTAGGGGGTTGCAGCCTTCTAGTACTGTGTCAGTACTGGGTTACCTTCTAGTACTGTGTCGAAGGGGGTTACCTTCTAGTACACATGTGTCAGTAGGGGGTTACCTTCTGAGTACAGTGTCAGTACTGGGTTGCCTTCTAGTACTGTGTCAGTGGGGGGTTACCTTCTAGTACTGTGTCAGTAGGGGTTGCCTTCTAGTACTGTGTCAGTGGGGGTTACCTTCTGAGTCTGACGGTGTCAGTAGGGGGTTACCTTCCTAAGTGCTGTGTCAGTACTGGGTTACCTTCTAAGTACTGTGTCAGTACTGGGTTACCTTCTAGTACTGTGTCAGTAGGGGGGTTACCTTCTAGTACTGTGTGTCAGTAGGGGGTCACCTTCTAGTATTGCACTGTGTCAGTAGAGGGGTCACCTTCTGGTACTGTGTCAGTAGGGGGTTACCTTCTAGTACTGTGTCAGTACTGGGGTTGCCTTCTGATGCTGTGTGTGCTGTTATTAGTACTGTGTCAGTACTGGGTTACCTTCTAAGTACTGTGTCAGTAGGGGTTCACCTTCTAGTACTGTGTCAGTGGGGTCACCTTCTAGTACTGTGTCAGTAGGGGTCACCTTCTAGTACTGTGTCAGTAGGGGTTACCTTCTAGTACTGTGTCAGTGTTATTCCTGTACTGTGTCGTTTATAGTACTGTGTCAGTACTGGGTTACCTTCTAGTACTGTGTCAGTAGGGGTTACCTTCTAGTACTGTGTCTGATAAGGGGGGTTAGCTTCTAGTACTGTGTCAGTAGGGGTTACCTTCTGAGTACGGTGTCAGTGGGTTTACCTTCTAGTACTGTGTCAGTACTGGGTTACTTCTCTAGGACTGTGTCAGTACTGGGTTACCTTCTAGTACTGTGTCAGTAGGGGGTTACCTTCTGAGTACTGTGTCAGTAGTCACCTTCTAGTACTGTGTGTCAGTGGGGGTCACCTTCTAAGTATGTGTCAGTGGGGTCACCTTCTAGTACTGTGTCAGTACTGGGTTACCTTCTAGTACTGTGTCAGTAGGGGGTTACCTTCTAGTACTGTGTCAGTAGGGGGTTACCTTCTAGACGTGTCAGTAGGGGGTTACCTTCTAGTACTGTGTCAGTGGGGGTTACCTTCTAGTACTGTGTCCAGTAGGGGGGTTACCTTCTAGTACTGTTGTCAGTGGGGTTACCTTCTAGTACTGATGTCAGTGGGGGTTACCTTCTAGTACTGTGTCAGTGGGGGTTACCTTACTGGTGCTGTGTCAGTAGGGGGGTTGCCTTCTAGTACTGTGTCAGTAGGGGGTTACCTTCTAGTACTGTGTCGGTAGGGGGGTTACCTTCCTGGTACTGTGTCAGTAGGGGGGTTGCCTTCTAGTACTGTGTCAGTAGGGGGTTACCTTCTAGTACTGTGTCAGTAGGGGGGGTTACCTTCTAGTGCTGTGTCAGTGGGGGTTGCCTTCTAGTACTGTGTCAGTACTGGGTTACCTTCTGGTACTGTGTGTCAGTAGGGGGTCGCCTTCTTGTACTGTGTCAGTAGGGGTTACCTTCTTAGTACTGTGTCAGTACTGGGTTACCTTCTAGTCGCGGTGTCAGTACTGGGTTACCTTCTAGTGCGGTGTCAGTAGGGGGTTACCTTCTAGTACTGTGTCAGTAGGGGGTTACCTTCTAGTACTGTGTCAGTAGGGGGTTACCTTCTAGTACTGTGTCAGTAGGGGGTTCAACTTCTAGTGCGGTGTCAGTAGGGGGGTTACCTTCTAGTACTTGTGTCAGTACTGGGTTACCTTCTAGTACTGTGTCAGTAGGGGGGTTACCTTCTAGTACTGTGTCAGTAGGGGGTTACCTTCTAGTACTGTGTCAGTGGGGGGTTACCTTCTAGTACTGTGTCAGTAGGGGGGTTCCTTCTAGTACTGTGTCAGTACTGGGTTACCTTCTAGTACTGTGTCAATAGGTTACCTTCTAGTACTGTGTCAGTAGGGGGGTTACCTTCTAGTACTGTGTCAGTAGGGGGTTACCTTCTAGTACTGTGTCAGTAGGGGGTTACCTTCTAGTACTGTGTCAGTGGGGTTACCTTGTGTACTGTGTCAGTAGGGGGTTACCTTCTAGTACAGTGTCAGTAGGGGGTTACCTTCTAGTACTGTGTCAGTAGGGGGTTGACCTTCTAGTACTGTGTCAGTACTGGGTTACCTTCTAGTACTGTGTCAGTAGGGGGTTACCTTCTAGTACTGTGTCAGTACTGGGTTACCTTCTAGTACTGTGTCAGTAGGGGGTTACCTTCTAGTACTGTGTCAGTACTGGGTTACCTTCTAGTACTGTGTCAGTACTGGGTTACCTTCTAGTACTGTGTCAGTACTGGGTTACCTTCTAGTACGGTGTCAGTACTGGGTTACCTTCTAGTACTGTGTCAGTAGGGGGGTTACCTTCTAGTACTGTGTCAGTAGGGGGTTACCTTCTAGTACTGTGTCAGTAGGGGGGTTACCTTCTAGTACTGTGTCAGTAGGGGGTTACCTTCTAGTACTGTGTCAGTAGGGGGTTACCTTCTAGTACTGTGTCGAGTAGGGGTTACCTTCTAGTACTGTGTCAGTACTGGGTTACCTTCTAGTACTGTGTCCAGTAGGGGGTTACCTTCTAGTACTGTGTCAGTGGGGGTTACCTTCTAGTACTGTGTCAGTGGGGGTTGACCTTCTAGTACTGTGTCAGTAGGGGGTTACCTTCTGGTACTGTGTCAGTACGGGGTTACCTTCTAGTACTGTGTCAGTAGGGGGTTACCTTCTAGTACTGTGTCAGTAGGGGGTTACCTTCTATTGCTGTGTCAGTAGGGTTACCTTCTAGTACTGTGTCAGTACTGGGTTACCTTCTAGTACTGTGTCAGTAGGGGGGTTACCTTCTAGTACTGTGTCAGTACTGGGTTACCTTCTAGTACTGTGTCAGTACGGGGTTACCTTCTAGTACTGTGTCAGTAGGGGGTTACCTTCTAGTACTGTGTCAGTAGGGGGTTACCTTCTGGTACTGTGTCAGTAGGGGGGTTACCTTCTAGTACTGTGTCAGTAGGGGGGTTACCTTCTAGTACTGTGTCAGTAGGGGGTTACCTTCTAGTACTGTGTCAGTACTGGGTTACTTCTAGTACTGTGTCAGTAGGGGGTTTACCTTCTAGTACTGTGTCAGTAGGGGGTTACCTTCTAGTACTGTGTCAGTAGGGGGTTACCTTCTAGTACTGTGTCAGTACTGGGTTACCTTCTAGTACTGTGTCAGTGGGGGTTACCTTCTAGTACTGTGTCAGTAGGGTTACCTTCTAGTACTGTGTCAGTAGGGGGTTACCTTCTAGTACTGTGTCAGTAGGGGTTACCTTCTAGTACTGTGTCAGTACTAGGGGTACCTTCTAGTACTGTGTCAGTAGGGGTTACCTTCTAGTACTGTGTCAGTAGGGTTACCTTCTAGTACTGTGTCAGTAGGGGTTACCTTCTAGTACTGTGTCAGTAAGGGGTTACCTTCTAGTACTGGTCAGTAGGGGGGTTACCTTCTAGTACTGTGTCAGTAGGGGGGGTTACCTTCTAGTACTGTGTCAGTACGGGGTTACCTTCTAGTACTGTGTCAGTAGGGGTTACCTTCTAGTACTGTGTCAGTAGGGGGCTGTGTGTCGTAGGGGGTTACCTTCTAGTACTGTGTCAGTAGGGGGTTACCTTCTAGTACTGTGTCAGTAGGGGGTTACCTTCTAGTACTGTGTCAGTAGGGGGTTACCTTCTAGTACTGTGTCAGTAGGGGGTTACCTTCTAGTACTGTGTCAGTAGGGGGGTTACCTTATAGTACTGTGTCAGTAGGGGGTTACATTCTAGTATGTGTCAGTAGTTACCTTCTGTACTGTGTCATGGGGTACCTTCTAGTACTGTGTCAGTAGGGGGTTACCTTCTAGTACTGTGTCAGTAGGGGGTTACCTTCTAGTACTGTGTCAGTAGGGGGTTACCTTCTAGTACTGTGTCAGTAGGGGGTTACTTCTAGTACTGTGTCAGTAGGGGGTTACCTTCTAGTACTGTGTCAGTATGGGGTTACCTTCTAGTACTGTGTCAGTAGGGGGTTACCTTCTAGTACTGTGTCAGTAGGGGGTTACCTTCTAGTACTGTGTCAGTAGGGGGTTACCTTCTAGTACTGTGTCAGTAGGGGTTACTTCTAGTACTGTGTCAGTAGGGGGGTTACCTTCTAGTACTGTGTCAGTAGGGGGTTACCTTCTAGTACTGTGTCAGTACGGGGTTACCTTCTAGTACGGTCAGTAGGGGGTTACCTTCTAGTACTGTGTCAGTAGGGGGTTACCTTCTAGTACTGTGTCAGTAGGGGGTTACCTTCTAGTACTGTGTCAGTAGGGGGTTACCTTCTAGTACTGTGTCAGTACTGGGTTACCTTCTAGTACTGTGTCAGTAGGGGGTTACCCTAGTACTGTGTCAGTACTGGGTTACTTCTAGTACTGTGTCAGTAGGGGGTTACCTTCTAGTACTGTGTCAGTAGGGGGTTACCTTCTAGTACTGTGTCAGTCCTGGGTTACCTTCAGACTGTGTCAGTAGGGGGTTACCTTCTAGTACTGTGTCAGTAGGGGTTACCTTCTAGTACTGTGTCAGTACTGGGTTACCTTCTAGTACTGTGTCAGTAGGGGGTTCCTTCTAGTACTGTGTCAGTACTGGGTTACCTTCTAGTACTGTGTCAGTAGGGGGTTACCTTCTAGTACTGTGTCAGTAGGGGGTTACCTTCTAGTACTGTGTCAGTACTGGGTTACCTTCTAGTACTGTGTCAGGGGTTACCTTCTAGTACTGTGTCAGTGACTAGGTTACCTCTAGTACTGTGTCAGTAGGGGGTTACCTTCTAGTACTGTGTCAGTACTGGGGTTACCTTCTAGTACTGTGTCAGTCCTGGGTTACCTTCTAGTACTGTGTCAGTACTGGGTTACCTTCTAGTACTGTGTCAGTACTGGGTTACCTTCTAGTACTGTGTCAGTAGGGGGGTTACCTTCTAGTACTGTGTCAGTATGGGGTTACCTTCTAGTACTGTGTCAGTAGGGGTTACCTTCTAGTACTGTGTCAGTACTGGGTTACCTTCTGTACTGTGTCAGTACTGGGGTTACCTTCTAGTACTGTGTCAGTAGGGGGGTTACCTTCTAGTACTGTGTCAGTAGGGGGTTACCTTCTAGTACTGTGTCAGTAGGGGGTTACCTTCTAGTACTGTGTCAGTAGGGGGTTACCTTCTAGTACTGTGTCAGTAGGGGGTTACCTTCTAGTACTGTGTCAGTACTGGGTTACCTTCTAGTACTGTGTCAGTAGGGGGGTTACCTTCTAGTACTGTGTCAGTACTGGGTTACCTTCTAGTACTGTGTCAGTACTGTGTCAGTACTGGGGTTACCTTCTAGTACTGTGTCAGTACTGTGTCAGTAGGGGGTTACCTTCTAGTACTGTGTCAGTAGGGGGGTTACCTTCTAGTACTGTGTCAGTAGGGGGTTACCTTCTAGTACTGTGTCAGTAGGGGTTACCTTCTAGTACTGTGTCAGTACTGGGTTACCTTCTAGTACTGTGTCAGTAGGGGGGTTACCTTCTAGTACTGTGTCAGTAGGGGGGTTACCTTCTAGTACTGTGTCAGTACTGGGTTACCTTCTAGTACTGTGTCAGTAGGGGGGTTACCTTCTAGTACTGTGTCAGTAGGGGGGTTACCTTCTAGTACTGTGTCAGTAGGGGGTTACCTTCTAGTACTGTGTCAGTAGGGGGGTTACCTTCTAGTACTGTGTCAGTAGGGGGGTTACCTTCTAGTACTGTGTCAGTAGGGGGTTACCTTCTAGTACTGTGTCAGTAGGGGGTTACCTTCTAGTACTGTGTCAGTGCCGGGTTACCTTCTAGTACTGTGTCAGTAGGGGGGTTACCTTCTAGTACTGTGTCAGTAGGGGGGTTACCTTCTAGTACTGTGTCAGTAGGGGGTTACCTTCTAGTACTGTGTCAGTAGGGGGGTTACCTTCTAGTACTGTGTCAGTACTGGGATTCTAGTACTGTGACAGTAGGGGTTACCTTCTAGTACTGTGTCAGTAGGGGGGTTACCTTCTAGTACTGTGTCAAGTACTGGGTTACCTTCTAGTACTGTGTCAGTAGGGGGTTACCTTCTAGTACTGTGTCAGTACGGGGTTACCCTTCTAGTACTGTGTCAGTACTGGGTTACCTTCTAGTACTGTGTCAGTAGGGGGTTACCTTCTAGTACTGTGTCAGTAGGGGTTACCTTCTAGTACTGTGTCAGTAGGGGGGGTTACCTTCTAGTACTGTGTCAGTAGGGGGGGTTACCTTCTAGTACTGTGTCAGTACTGGGTTACCTTCTTGTCTCTCTGCTTCATGCCTTTGGTCTTCTGCTCCAGAGAAAAGCCCAGAGACTCCGCCCTCTCTCTTAACTCTTCCTCCAGGTTCTCCAGAGCCCTGCCCCCTTCCTTACGCCCGCCCCTCTCCTTCCTCTTCCTACACAGAAACAGACTGAAGGAGAGAGAACAGGAGGGAGAGATAGAGAAGGGGGAGAGTTGGGGCAGAGAGAGAGGGGGAGGAAGAGATGGAGAGAGAGAGAGGGGATGGTGAGGGAGGAGAGAGAGAGGATGGTGAGGGAGGAGAGATAGAGAAGGGGGGAGAGTTGGGGCAGAGATAGGACGAGAGAGAGGGGGAGGAAGAGATGGGAGAGAGAGAGAGAGGGGATGGGGAGGGAGGAGAGAGTGGTGAGGGAGGAGAGAGTGGTGAGGGAGGAGAGAGTGAGGGGATGGTGAGGGAAGAGAGAGTGGTGAGGGAGAGAGAGTGGTGAGGGAGGAGAGAGTGAGGGGATGGTGAGGGAGGAGAGAGTGAGGGTGGTGAGGGAGGAGAGAGTGAGGGGATGGTGAGAGAGGGGTGGTGAGGGAGGAGAGAGGGGGATGGTGAGGAGGAGAGTGAGGGGTGGTGAGGGAGGAGAGAGAGGGGATGGTGAGGGAGGAGAGAGAGGGGATGGTGAGGGAGGAGAGAGGGGATGGGGATGGTGAGGGGAGGAGAGAGAGAGGATGGTGAGGGAGGAGAGAGTGAGGGGATGGTGAGGGAGGAGAGAGAGGGGATGTGAGGGAGGGATGGTGAGGGAAGAGAGAGGGAAGAGAGAGGGAGGAGAGAGTGAGGGGATGGTGAGGGAAGAGAGAGTGAGGGGATGTGAGGGAGGAGAGAGTGGGAATGGTGAGGGAAGAGAGAGTGAGGGGATGGTGAGGGAGGGGGGAGAGGGGGATGGTGAGGGAGGAGAGAGAGTGAGGGGATGGTGAGGGAGGAGAGAGTGAGGGGATGGTGAGGAGAGAGAGTGAGGGGATGGTGAGGGAGGAGAGAGAGGGGATGGTGAGGGAGGAGAGAGGAGGGGATGGTGAGGGAGGAGAGGGGGATGGTGAGGGAGGAGAGAGAGGGATGGTGGGGAAGAGAGAGTGAGGGGATGGTGAGGAGGAGAGAGAGGGATGGTGAGGAGGAGAGAGTGAGGGGATGGTGAGGGAGGAGAGAGTGAGGGGATGGTGAGGGAGGAGAGAGTGAGGGGATGGTGAGGGAGGAGAGAGTGAGGGGATGGTGAGGGAGGAGAGAGTGAGGAGAGGGGATGAGGGAGGAGAGAGTGAGTCTTGATAAGTAATGAGAGTCTTGATAAGTAATGTGAGAGTCTTGATAAGTAATTACTCCAACCAGTGGATTGTCTTGTCATTGTGTTGTGTGTGTGTTAGTTAGTTAGTGGAGGACACTCACTGGACAGCAGCAAACATGTTGTCCCCCATCTGCGTGATGGTACAGCCCTTCTTGGCTTCATTCTCCCCCTAGGAACACAGGCAGAGTCGGACTATCTCTGGAAAATAGAGGGGAGATAAATATGACCATGTTGTAAAGGGATGCTGTTCCTCTCTGGAAAACACAGATAAATATGACCTATGTTGTAAAGGGATGCTGTTCCTCTCTGGAAAACACAGATAAAACCATGTTGTAAAGGGATGCTGTCCTCTCTGGAAAACACAGATCTATATGACCACGTTGTAAAGGGATGCTGTTCCTCTCTGGAAAACACAGATAAATATGACCATGTTGTAAAGGGATGCTGTTCCTCTCTGGAAAACACAGATAAATATGACCATGTTGTAAAGGGATGCTGTTCCTCTCTGGAAAACACAGATCTATATGACCACGTTGTAAAGGGATGCTGTTCCTCTCTGGAAAACACAGATAAATATGACCATGTTGTAAAGGGATGCTGTTCTCTCTGTAAACACAGATAAATATGACCAGTTTAGGGGATGCTGTTCCTCTCTGGAAAACACAAGACGGTTTATCAAGACTAATCAAGACTAAACTCCCGTCTAACCACAAGTGAGCATGACAATACATTCCGCCTGTAGATGAAAACGTAAGACCAGAAGTGTTAATGTGCACTGTGTCATCACACAGAGCCTCCTCAACAAGTCAGTTTGATGGAAACACACCTGTGATGGGAAAATGTGCATTTTTGTATGCAGAATTTATAATATTCACATGAAAATGTCGCAAATTAGATGGAAACCTAGAGAGATATTTATGTTATCCATTACCTGTAGTAACCTGTAGTAACCTATGTGTAGTAGGGTCATTACCTGTAGTAACCTATGTGTAGTAGGGTCATTACCTGTAGTAACCTATGTGTAGTAGGGGCATTACCTGTAGTAACCTATGTGTAGTAGGGGCATTACCTGTAGTAACCTATGTGTAGTAGGGTCATTACCTGTAGTAGCCTATGTGTAGTATGGTCATTACCTGTAGTAACCTATGTGTAGTAGGGTCATTACCTGTAGTAACCTATGTGTAGCAGGTTGTCCCCTACCCTATGTGTTAGGTCATTACCTGTAGTAACCTTGTGTAGCAGGTTGTCCCTCTGTATTATGGTCATTACCTGTAGTAACCTATGTGTAGTATGGTCATTACCTGTAACCCATGTGTAGTATGGTCATTACCTGTAGTAAATGTGTAGTAGGGTCATTACCTGTAGTAACCTATGTGTAGTATGGTCATTACCTGTAGTAACCTATGTGTAGTAGGGGCATTACCTGTAGTAACCTATGTGTAGTGGGCATTACCTGTAGTAACCTATGTGTAGTAGGGCATTACCTGTAGTAACCTATGTGTAGTAGGGGCATTACCTGTAGTAACCTATGTGTAGTAGGGTCATTACCTGTAGTAACCTATGTGTAGTATGGTCATTACCTGTAGTAACCCATGTGTAGTAGGGCATTACCTGTAGTAACCTATGTGTAGTAGGGGCATTACCTGTAGTAACCTATGTGTAGTAGGGTCATTACCTGTAGTAACCTATGTGTAGTAGGGCATTACCTGTAGTAACCTATGTGTAGTAGGTCAACCTGTAGTACCCCTTGTAGTATGGTCATTACCTGTAGTAACCTATGTGTAGTATGGTCATTACCTGTAGTAACCCATGTGTAGTAGGGTCATTACCTGTAGTAACCGATGTGTAGTATGGTCATTACCTGTAGTAACCCATTGTAGTAGGGTCATTACCTGTAGTAACCTATGTGTGTATGGTCATTACCTGTAGTAACCCATGTGTAGTATGGTCATTACTGTAGTAACCTATGTGTAGTAGGTGTACCCATCTGTAGTATGGTCATTACCTGTAGTAACCCATGTGTAGTAGGGGCATTACCTGTAGTAACCTATGTGTAGTAGGGCATTACCTGTAGTAACCTATGTGTAGTAGGGGCATTACCTGTAGTAACCTATGTGTAGTATGGTCATTACCTGTAGTAACCTATGTGTAGTAGGGTCATTACCTGTAGTAACCTATGTGTAGTATGGTCATTACCTGTAGTAACCCATGTGTAGTAGGGTCATTACCTGTAGTAACCTATGTGTAGTAGGGTCATTACCTGTAGTAACCTATGTGTAGTATGGTCATTACCTGTAGTAACCCATGTGTAGTAGGGGCATTACCTGTAGTAACCTATGTGTAGTAGGGGCATTACCTGTAGTAACCTATGTGTGTAGGGGCATTACCTGTAGTAACCCATGTGTAGTAGGGGCATTACCTGTAGTAACCTATGTGTAGTAGGGTCATTCCTGTAGTAACCTATGTGTAGTATGGTCATTACCTGTAGTAACCTATGTGTAGTATGGTCATTACCTGTAGTAACCTATGTGTGGTATGGTCATTACCTGTAGTAACCCTATGTGTGTATGGCCATTACCTGTAGTAACCTATGTGTAGTAGGGTCATTACCTGTAGTAACCTATGTGTAGTAGGGTCATTACCTGTAGTAACCGATGTGTAGTATGGTCATTACCTGTAGTAACCCATGTGTAGTAGGGTCATTACCTGTAGTAACCTATGTGTAGTATGGTCATTACCTGTAGTAACCTATGTGTAGTATGGTCATTACCTGTAGTAACCTATGTGTAGCAGGTTGTACCCACTCCCCTGTAGTATGGTCATTACCTGTAGTAACCTATGTGTAGTAGGGGCATTACCTGTAGTAACCTATGTGTAGTAGGGTCATTACCTGTAGTAACCTATGTGTAGTATGGTCATTACCTGTAGTAACCCATGTGTAGTAGGTCATTACCTGTAGTAACCTATGTGTAGTAGGGTCATTACCTGTAGTAACCTATGTGTAGTATGGTCATTACCTGTAGTAACCCATGTGTAGTTGGTCATTACCTGTAGTAACCTATGTGTAGTAGGGTCATTACCTGTAGTAACCTATGTGTAGCAGGTTGTCCCCAGTCCCTGTATTATGGTCATTACCTGCTAGTAACCTATGTGTAGTATGGTCATTACCTGTAGTAACCTATGTGTAGTAGGGTCATTACCTGTAGTAACCTATGTGTAGTATGGTCATTACCTGTAGTAACCTATGTGTAGTAGGGTCATTACCTGTAGTAACCTATGTGTAGCAGGTTGTCCCCACTCCCCTGTAGTATGGTCATTACCTGTAGTAACCTATGTGTAGTATGGTCATTACCTGTAGTAACCTATGTGTAGCAGGTTGTCCCCACTCCCCTGTATTACGGTCATTACCTGTAGTAACCCATGTGTAGTAGGGTCATTACCTGTAGTAACCTATGTATAGTAGGGTCATTACCTGTAGTAACCCATGTGTAGTAGGGTCAGTACGTGTAGTAACCTATGTGTAGTAGGGTCATTACCTGTAGTAACCTATGTGTAGTAGGGTCATTACCTGTAGTAACCCATGTGTAGTAGGGTCAGTACGTGTAGTAACCTATGTGTAGTATGGTCTTACCTGTAGTAACCTATGTGTAGCAGGGTCCGTACGGTCATACCTGTAGTAACCTATGTGTAGTAGTTGTTCCTCACTCCCTGTGTAGTATGGTCATTACCTGTAGTAACCTATGTAGTATGGTCTTACCTGTAGTAACCTATGTGTAGTAGGGTCATTACCTGTAGTAACCTATGTAGTATGTGGTCTTACCTGTAGTAACCTATTGTAGTAGGGGCATTACCTGTAGTAACCTATGTGTAGTAGGGGCATTACCTGTAGTAACCTATGTGTAGTAGGGGCATTACCTGTAGTAACCTATGTGTAGTAGGGGCATTACCTGTAGTAACCTATGTGTAGTAGGGTCATTACCTGTAGTAACCTATGTGTAGCAGGTTGTCCCCACTCCCCTCTAGTATGGTCATTACCTGTAGTAACCTATGTGTAGTATGGTCATTACCTGTAGTAACCCATGTGTAGTAGGGTCATTACCTGTAGTAACCCATGTGTAGTACGGTCATTACCTGTAGTAACCCATGTGTAGTAGGGTCATTACCTGTAGTAACCTATGTGTAGTATGGTCATTACCTGTAGTAACCCATGTGTAGTATGGTCATTACCTGTAGTAACCTATGTGTAGCAGGTTGTCCCCACTCCCCTGTAGTATGGTCATTACCTGTAGTAACCTATGTGTAGTATGGTCATTACCTGTAGTAACCTATGTGTAGTAGGGGCATTACCTGTAGTAACCTATGTGTAGTAGGGGCATTACCTGTAGTAACCTATGTGTAGTAGGGGCATTACCTGTAGTAACCTATGTGTAGTAGGGGCATTACCTGTAGTAACCTATGTGTAGTAGGGGCATTACCTGTAGTAACCTATGTGTAGTAGGGTCATTACCTGTAGTAACCTATGTGTAGTATGGTCATTACCTGTAGTAACCTATGTGTAGTATGGTCATTACCTGTAGTAACCTATGTGTAGTATGGTCATTACCTGTAGTAACCTATGTGTAGTATGGCCATTACCTGTAGTAACCTATGTGTAGTATGGTCATTACCTGTAGTAACCTATGTGTAGTATGGTCATTACCTGTAGTAACCTATGTGTAGCAGGTCGTACCTCACTCCCTGTAGTATGGTCATTACCTGTAGTAACCTATGTGTAGTATGGTCATTACCTGTAGTAACCTATGTGTAGCAGGTTGTCCCCACTCCCCTGTATTACGGTCATTACCTGTAGTAACCCATGTGTAGTATGGTCATTACCTGTAGTAACCTATGTGTAGTATGGTCATTACCTGTAGTAACCCATGTGTAGTATGGTCATTACCTGTAGTAACCTATGTGTAGCAGGGTCATTACCTGTAGTAACCCATGTGTAGTAGGGGCATTACCTGTAGTAACCTATGTGTAGTATGGTCATTACCTGTAGTAACCCATGTGTAGTAGGGTCATTACCTGTAGTAACCTATGTGTGTAGGGTCATTACCTTAGTAACCCATGTGTAGTAGGGGCATTACCTGTAGTAACCTATGTGTAGTATGGTCATTACCTGTGGTAACTTGTGCCCATCCTGTAGTATGGTCATTACCTGTAGTAACCTATGTGCAGTAGGTTGTCCTGCACTCCCTGTATTACGGTCATTACCTGTAGTAACCTATGTGTAGCGGGTTGTCCCCATCCCTGTAGTATGGTCATTCCCTGGTAACCCATGTGTAGTATGGTCATTACCTGTAGTAACCTATGTGTAGTATGGTCATTACCTGTAGTAACCTATGTGTAGTAGGGTCTTACCTGTAGTAACCTATGTGTAGTAGGGTCATTACCTGTAGTAACCTATGTGTAGTATGGTCATTACCTGTAGTAACCTATGTGTAGCAGGGTTACTGTAGTAACCTATGTGTAGTATGGTCATTACCTGTAGTAACCTATGTGCAGCAGGTTGTCCCCACTCCCCTGTATTACGGTCATTACCTGTAGTAACCTATGTGTAGCAGGTTGTCCCCACTCCCCTGTAGTATGGTCATTACCTGTAGTAACCTATGTGTAGTATGGTCATTACCTGTAGTAACCTATGTGTAGTATGGTCATTACCTGTAGTAACCCATGTGTAGTATGGTCATTACCTGTAGTAACCTATGTGTAGTAGGTTGTCCCCTGTAGTCCATGTGTATGGTCATTACCTGTAGTAACCTATGTGTAGCAGGTTGTCCCCACTCCCCTGTAGTATGGTCACTACCTGTAGTAACCCATGTGTATTATGGTCATTACCTGTAGTAACCTATGTGTAGCAGGTTGTCCCCACTCCCCTGTATTATGGTCATTACCTGTAGTAACCCATGTGTAGTAGGGTCATTACCTGTAGTAACCCATGTGTAGTACGGTCATTACCTGTAGTAACCCATGTGTAGTAGGGTCATTACCTGTAGTAACCTATGTGTAGTATGGGTCTTACCTGTAGTAACCCATGTGTAGTATGGTCATTACCTGTAGTAACCTATGTGTGGTAGGTTGTCCCGCACTCCCTGTGTAGTATGGTCATTACCTGTAGTAACCTATGTGTAGTTGGTCATTACCTGTAGTAACCTATTGTAGTAGGGGCATTACCTGTAGTAACCTATGTGTAGTAGGGGCATTACCTGTAGTAACCTATGTGTAGTAGGTCATTACCTGTAGTAACCTATGTGTAGTAGGGGCATTACCTGTGTAACCTATGTGTAGTAGGGGCATTACCTGTAGTAACCTATGTGTAGTAGGTCATTACCTGTAGTAACCTATGTAGTATGGTCATTACCTGTAGTAACCTATGTGTAGTATGGTCATTACCTGTAGTAACCTATGTGTAGTATGGTCATTACCTGTAGTAACCTATGTGTAGTATGGCCATTACCTGTAGTAACCTATGTGTAGTATGGTCATTACCTGTAGTAACCTATGTGTAGTATGGTCATTACCTGTAGTAACCTATGTGTAGCAGGTTGTCCCCACTCCCCTGTAGTATGGTCATTACCTGTAGTAACCTATGTGTAGTATGGTCATTACCTGTAGTACCTTGTGTAGTAGGATTTCCCCACTCCCTTATTACGGTCATTACCTGTAGTAACCCATGTGTAGTATGGTCATTACCTGTAGTAACCTATGTGTAGTATGGTCATTACCTGTAGTAACCCATGTGTAGTATGGTCTTACCTGTAGTAACCTATGTGTAGTAGGGTCATTACCTGTAGTAACCATGTGTAGTAGGGGCATTACCTGTAGTAACCTTGTGTAGTATGGTCATTACCTGTAGTAAACCTATGTGTAGTAGGGTCATTACCTGTAGTAACCTATGTGTAGCTGGTCATTACCTGTAGTAACCCATGTGTAGTAGGGGCATTACCTGTAGTAACCCTGTGTAGTATGGTCATTACCTGTAGTAACCTATGTGCAGCAGGTTCCTCACTCCCTGTAGTATGGTCATTACCTGTAGTAACCTATGTGCAGCAGGTTGTCCCCACTCCCCTGTATTACGGTCTTACCTGTAGTAACCTATGTGTAGTAGGTCACTACCTGTAGTAACCTATGTGTGATGGTCATTACCTGTAGTAACTATGTGTAGTATGGTCATTACCTGTAGTAACCTATGTGTAGTAGGGTCATTACCTGTAGTAACCTATGTGTAGTAGGGTCATTACCTGTAGTAACCTATATGTAGTATGGTCATTACTGTAGTAACCTATGTGTAGCAGGTTTCCCTCACTAACCCTGTATTGGTCATTACCTGTAGTAACCTATGTGTAGTAGGGTGCCACTCCGTACCTTGTATTACGGTCATTACCTGTAGTAACCTATGTGTAGGGCTGTCCACCCGTAGTATGGTCATTACCTGTAGTAACCTATGTGTAGTATGGTCATTACCTGTAGTAACCTATGTGTAGTAGGGTCATTACCTGTAGTAACCCATGTGTAGTATGGTCATTACCTGTAGTAACCTATGTGTAGCAGGTTGTCCCCACTCCCCTGTATTATGGTCATTACCTGTAGTAACCTATGTGTAGCAGGTTGTCCCCACTCCCCTGTAGTATGGTCACTACCTGTAGTAACCCATGTGTATTATGGTCATTACCTGTAGTAACCTATGTGTAGCAGGGTGGTCATTACCTGTAGTAACCTATGTGTAGTAGGTGTCCCACCCCCTGTATTATGGTCATTACCTGTAGTAACCTATGTGTAGTATGGTCATTACCTGTAGTAACCTATGTGTAGTAGGGTCATTACCTGTAGTAACCCATGTGTAGTATGGTCTTACCTGTAGTAACCCATGTGTAGTATGGTCATTACCTGTAGTAACCTATGTGTAGTATGGGTCTTACCTGTAGTAACCTATGTGTAGTATGGTCATTACCTGTAGTAACCTATGTGTATTATGGGCATTACCTGTAGTAACCTATGTGTAGTAGGGTCATTACTGTAGTAACCTATGTGTATGGTGGTCATTACCTGTAGTAACCTATGTGTAGTAGGGTCAGTACCTGTAGTAACCTATGTGTAGTATGGTCATTACCTGTAGTAACCATGTGTATGTAGGTTGGTCATTACCTGTAGTAACCTATGAGTAGCAGGTTGTCCCCACTCCCCTGTATTATGGTCATTACCTGTAGTAACCTATGTGTAGTATGGTCATTACCTGTAGTAACCTATGTGTATTATGGTCATTACCTGTCGTAACCTATGTGTAGCAGGTTGTCCCCACTCCCCTCTAGTATGGTCATTACCTGTAGTAACCTATGTGTAGTATGGTCATTACCTGTAGTAACCTATGTGTATTATGGTCATTACCTGTCTTAACCTATGTGTAGTATGGGTCATTACCTGTAGTAACCTATGTGTAGCAGGTTGTCCCCACTCCCCTGTATTATGGTCATTACCTGTAGTAACCTATGTGTAGTATGGTCATTACCTGTAGTAACCTATGTGTAGTAGGGTCATTACCTGTAGTAACCTATGTGTAGTAGGGTCATTACGTGTAGTAACCTATGTGTAGTAGGGTCATTACCTGTAGTAACCTATGTGTAGTAGGGTCAGTACGTGTAGTAACCTATGTGTAGTATGGTCATTACCTGTAGTAACCTATGTGTAGCAGGTCCTCCCACTCCCCTGTGTGTATGGTCTTACCTGTAGTAACCTATGTGTAGTAGGGTCATTACCTGTAGTAACCTATGTGTAGTATGGTCATTACCTGTAGTAACCTATGTGTAGCAGGTTGTCCCCACTCCCCTGTATTATGGTCATTACCTGTAGTAACCTATGTGTAGCAGGTTCTCCCCACTCCCCTGTAGTATGGTCATTACCTGTAGTAACCCATGTGTAGTATGGTCATTACCTGTAGTAACCTATGTGTAGTATGGTCATTACCTGTAGTAACCTATGTGTATTATGGTCATTACCTGTCGTAACCCATGAGTAGCAGGGTTCACTCCCTCTAGTAGGTCATTACCTGTAGTAACCCATGTGTAGTATGGTCATTACCTGTCGTAACCTATGTGTAGTAGGTTGTCCCCACTCCCCTCTAGTATGGTCATTACCTGTAGTAACCCATGTGTAGTATGGTCATTACCTGTAGTAACCTATGTGTAGTATGGTCATTACCTGTAGTAACCTATGTGTAGTAGGGTCATTACCTGTAGTAACCCATGTGCAAGGTTGTCCCCACTGTAGTATGGTCATTACCTGTAGTAACCTATGTGTAGCAGGTGCCTGTCCCTGTAGTATGGTCATTACCTGTAGTAACCTATGTGTAGCAGGTGTCCACTCCTGTAGTCGTATGGTCATTACCTGTAGTAACCTATGGTGTAGTATGGTCATTACCTGTAGTAACCCATGTGTAGTATGGTCATTACCTGTAGTAACCTATGTGTAGCAGGTTGTCCCCACTCCCCTGTATTATGGTCATTACCTGTAGTAACCTATGTGTAGTATGGTCATTACCTGTAGTAACCTATGTGCAGCAGGTTGTCCCACTCCCTGGTATGGTCATTCCTGTAGTAACCTATGTGTAGTATGGTCATTACCTGTAGTAACCTATGTGCAGTTGTCCATCCCCTGTATTATGGTCATTACCTGCTAGTAACCTATGTGTAGCAGGTTGCCCTATCCCTGTAGTACGGTCATTACCTGTAGTAACCTATGTGTAGTATGGTCATTACCTGTAGTAACCCATGTGTAGTATGGTCATTACCTGTAGTAACCTATGTGTGGCAGGCATATGGTCATTACCTGTAGTAACCTATGTGTAGTATGGTCATTACCTGTAGTAACTATGTGAGTCATATGTTCCCCACTGTATTATGGTCTACCTGCAGTAACCCTAGTGTAGTAGGTCCCTGTACTCCCCTGTAGTATGGTCATTACCTGTAGTAACCTATGTAGTATGGTCATTACCTGTAGTAACCCATGTGTAGTATGGTCATTACCTGTAGTAACCTATGTGTAGCAGGTTTCCTCGTACCCTGTATTATGGTCATTACCTGTAGTAACCTATGTGTAGTATGGTCATTACCTGCAGTAACCTATGTGTAGTAGGTTACCCGCACTACCCTGTATTATGGTCATTACCTGTAGTAACCTATGTGGCAGGGTCCCCACTCTGTAGTATGGTCATTACCTGTGTAACCTATGTGTAGCAGGTTGTCCCACTCCCTGTAGTATGGTCATTACCTGTAGTAACCTATGTGTAGTAGGGTCATTACCTGTAGTAACCTATGTGTATGGTCATTACCTGTAGTAACCCTATGTGTAGTATGGTCATTACCTGTAGTAGCCTATGTGTAGTAGGGTCATTACCTGTAGTAACCCATGTGTAGTAGGCATTACCTGTAGTAACCTATGTGTAGTATGGTCATTACCTGTAGTAACCCTATGTGTAGTATGTCATTACCTGTCGTAACCTATGTGGTGGTCATTACCTGTAGTAACCTATGTGTAGCAGGTTGTCGACTCCCTGTGTGGTCATTACCTGTAGTAACCTATGTGCTAGCTGGTTCCCTGCAGTACCCGTGTGTATGGTCATTACCTGTGTAACCTATGTGTAGCAGGTTGTCCCATCCTGTGTAGTATGGTCATTACCTGTAGTAACCTATGTGTAGTAGGGTCATTACCTGTAGTAACCTATGTGTAGTATGGTCATTACCTGTAGTAACCTATGTGTAGTGTGGTCATTACCTGTAGTAGCCTATGTGTGTAGGGTCATTACCTGTAGTAACCTATGTGTAGTAGGGCATTACCTGTAGTAACCTATGTGTAGTATGGTCATTACCTGTAGTAACCTATGTGTAGTAGGGTCATTACCTGTGTAACCTATGTGTAGTAGGGTCATTACCTGTAGTAACCTATGTGCAGCAGGGTTGTCCCTACTCCCTGTATTACGGTCATTACCTGTAGTAACCTATGTGCAGCAGGTCCTCCTGTACCACCCTTGTAGGTCATTACCTGTAGTAACCTATGTGCAGCAGGTTGTCCCCACTCCCCTGTATTATGGTCATTACCTGTAGTAACCTATGTGTAGCAGGTTGTCCCCACTCCCCTGTATTACGGTCATTACCTGTAGTAACCTATGTGTAGTATGGTCATTACCTGTAGTAACCTATGTGTAGCGGGTCATACCTTACTCCCTGTATTACGGTCATTACCTGTAGTAACCTATGTGTAGTATGGTCATTACCTGTAGTACCTATGTGCGCGGGTCCCCACTCCCTGTAGTAGCCTCTGTGTGGCAGGTTGTCCCCATCCCCTGTAGTAACCTATGTGCAGCAGGTTGTCCCCACTCCCCTGTAGTAACCTATGTGCAGCAGGTTGTCCCCACTCCCCTGTATTATGGTCATTACCTGTAGTAACCTATGTGTAGTATGGTCATTACCTGTAGTAACCTATGTGCAGCAGGTTGTCCCCACTCCCCTGTAGTAACCTATGTGCAGCAGGTTGTCCCCACTCCCCTGTATTATGGTCATTACCTGTAGTAACCTATGTGTAGTTGGTCACTCCCTGTACTCCCGTGGTCATTACCTGTAGTAACCCATGTGTAGTATGGTCATTACCTGTAGTAACCTATGGGTAGTAGGGTCATTACCTGTAGTAACCTATGTGTAGTAGGGTCATTACCTGTGTAACTCTATGTGTAGTATGGTCATTACCTGTAGTAACCCTATGTGTAGTAGGGTCATTACCTGTAGTAACCCTATGTGTAGTAGGGTCATTACCTGTAGTAACCTATGTGTAGTATGGTCATTACCTGTAGTAACCTATGTGTAGTATGGTCATTACCTGTAGTAACCTATGTGTAGTAGGGTCATTACCTGTAGTAACCCATGTGTATTATGGTCATTACCTGTAGTAACCTATGTGCAGTAGGGTCTTACCTGTAGTAACCTATGTGTAGTAGGGTCATTACCTGTAGTAACCTATGTGTAGTATGGTCATTACCTGTAGTAACCCTATGTGTAGTAGGGTCATTACCTGTAGTAACCCTTGTGTATTAGGTCATTACCTTGTAACCTATGTGTAGTAGGGTCATTACCTGTAGTAACCTATGTGTAGCAGGTTGTCCTACCTACCCTGTATTATGGTCATTACCTGTAGTAACCTATGTGTGCAGGTTTCCCCACTCCCCAGTTTCGGTCATTTACCTGTAGTAACCCATGTGTAGTATGGTCATTACCTGTAGTAACCTATGTGTAGTATGGTCATTACCTGTAGTAACCTATGTGTAGTAGGGTCATTACCTGTAGTAACCTATGTGTAGTATGGTCATTACCTGTAGTAACCTATGTGTAGTAGGGTCATTACCTGTAGTAACCTATGTGTAGTAGGGTCATTACCTGTAGTAACCTATGTGCAGTAGGGTCATTACCTGTAGTAACCTATGTGTAGTAGGGTCATTACCTGTAGTAACCTATGTGTAGTATGGTCATTACCTGTAGTAACCCATGTGTAGTAGGGTCATTACCTGTAGTAACCTATGTGTAGTATGGTCATTACCTGTAGTAACCTATGTGTAGTATGGTCATTACCTGTAGTAACCTATGTGTAGTATGGTCATTACCTGTAGTAACCTATGTGTAGTATGGTCATTACCTGTAGTAACCTATGTGAGTAGGGTCATTACCTGTAGTAACCCATGTGTAGTATGGTCATTACCTGTAGTAACCCATGTGTAGTATGGTCATTACCTATAGCTAACCATGTGTAGTAGGGTCATTACCTGTGTAACCCATGTGTAGTAGGGTCTTACCTGTAGTAACCCATGTGTAGTATGGTCATTACCTGTAGTAACCTATGTGTAGTAGGGTCATTACCTGTAGTAACCTATGTGTAGTAGGTTCTCCCCACTCCCTGTATTCGGTCTGGTACTCAGGAGGGTCGTAGAAGAACCTCCAGTGGAGGTAGTAGTTGGGCGAGGGTTGGCTGAGTTACGGTGGGCCTCCGCCAGGATGTCAAATGGGCCAACCAACTTCAAACCCAGAATTTCCTTCAGCGCGTCTAGAGAGAGGGGGATGATGATATGTTGTTAATATGATCCTTGTATTACACCGAGTGCACAAAACATTAGGAGCACCTGCTCTTTCCATGACATAGACTGACCAGGTGAAAGCCAGGATCCCTTATTGATGTCACAGGTTAAAATAAGGATTTTTAAGCCTTGAGACAATTGAGACATGGATTGTGTGTGTGCGCCATTCAGAGGGTGAATGAGGCAAGACAAAAGATTGAAGTGCCTTTGAACGGGGTGTGGTAGCAGGTGCCAGGCGCACCGGTTAGTGTGTCAAGAACTGCAACGCTGCTGGGTTTTTCCACACTCAACAGTTTCATTTTACATTTAACATTTTAGTCATTTAGCAGACGCTCTTATCCAGAACGACTTACAGTTAGTGAGTGTATTCATTTTCAACTTGCCCCCCGTGGAAAGCGAACCCACAACCCTGGCGTTGCAAGCGCCACGCTCTACCAACTGAGCTACAGGGGACATGTATTAACCTGTAGTAACCTGTAGTAACCTGTATTAACCTGTATTAACCCTGTGTGTATCAACAATGGTCCACCACCTAAAGGACATCCAGCCAACTTGACACAACTGTGGAATCATTGGAGTCAACATGGGGCCAGCATCCCTGGGGAGACGCTTTAGACACCTTGTAGAGTCCATGCCCCAATTGAGGATGTTCTGAGGGCAAAAGGGGGAGGGGGGCTCAACTCAATATTAGGAAGGTGTTCATGATTTCGTGAAAACTAGTACCAGGAGATGGCCTACTGCAGAATGTAGAGGATACGTCCCAAATAGCACCCTATTCCCTATATACACCTAGTATACAAAACATAAAGGACACCTTCTAATATAGACAGACAGGACTGACTGGAGTGATGCGGACTGTGGGTTAGTGTTATAGACAGATAGGACTGACTGGAGTGATGCTGGTTGTGGGTTAGGGAGTATTTTAGACAGATAGGACTGACTGGAGTGATGCTGGTTGTGGGTTAGTGAGTGTTATAGACAGATGGGACTGACTGGAGTGATGCTGGTTGTGGGTTAGTGAGTGTTTTAGAGCAGATAGACTGACTGGAGTGATGCTGGTTGTGGGTTAGTGTTATAGACAGATAGGACTGACTGGAGGGATGCTGGTTGTGGGTTAGTGTTATAGACAGACAGGACTGACTGGGAGTGATGCTGGTTGTGGGTTAGTGTTTAGACAGATAGGACTGACTGGAGTGATGCTGGTTGTGGGTTAGTGTTATAGACAGATAGGACTGACTGGAGTGATGCTGGTTGTGGGTTAGTGAGTGTTATAGACAGATAGGACTGACTGGAGTGATGCTGGTTGTGGGTTGAGTGAGTGTTTTAGACAGATAGGACTGACTGGAGTGATTCTGGTTGTGGGTTAGTGTTATAGACAGATAGGACTGACTGGAGTGATGCTGGTTGTGGGTTGAGTGTTATAGACAGACAGGACTGACTGGAGTGATGCTGGTTGTGGGTTAGTGAGTGTTATAGACAGATAGGACTGACTGGAGTGATGCTGGTTCAGGTGAGTGATTTGAGACAGATAGGACTGACTGGAGTGATGCTGGTTGTGGGTGAGCGTTATAGACAGATAGGACTGACTGGAGTGATGCTGAGTTGTGGGTGAGTGTTATAGACAGATGGGACTGACTGGAGTGATGCTGGTTGTGGGTGAGCGTTATAGACAGATGAGACTGACTAGAGTGATGCTGGTTGTGGGTGAGCGTTATAGACAGATAGGACTGACTGGAGGGATGCTGGTTGTGGGTTAGTGTTTTGGACAGATAGGACTGACTGGAGTGATGCTGGTTGTGGGTTAGTGTTTTAGACAGACAGGACTGACTGGAGTGATGCTGTCGTGGGTTAGTGAGTGTTTTAAACATATAGGACTGACTGGAGTGATGCTGGTTGTGGGTTAGTGAGTGTTTTAGACATATAGGACTGACTGGAGGGATGCTGGTTGTGGGTTAGTGAGTGTTATAGACAGATAGGACTGACTGGAGTGATGCTGGTTGTGGGTTAGTGAGTGTTTTAGACATATAGGACTGACTGGAGTGATGCTGGTTGTGGGTGAGTGTTATGAGACAGATAGGACTGACTGGAGTGATGCTGGTTGTGGGTTAGTGTTTTTAGACAGATAGGACTGACTGGAGTGATGCTGGTTGTGGGTGAGTGTTATAAACAGATAGGACTGACTGGAGGGATGCTGGTTGTGGGTTAGTGTTTTGAGACAGATAGGACTGACTGGAGTGATGCTGGTTGTGGGTTAGTGTTTTAGACAGATAGGACTGACTGGGTGATGCTGGTTGTGGGTTAGTGTTATAGACAGAATGGACTGACAGGAGTGATGCTGGTTGTGGGTTAGTGAGTGTTTTAGATAGGACTGACTGGAGTGATGCTGGTTGTGGGTTAGTGTTATAGACAGATAGGACTGACTGGAGTGATGCTGGTTGTGGGTTAGTGTTATAGACAGATAGGACTGACTGGAGTGATGCTGGTTGTGGGTTAGTGAGTGTTATAGAGCAGATAGGACTGACTGGAGTGATGCTGGTTGTGGGTTAGTGAGTGTTTTAGACAGATAGGACTGACTGGAGTGATGCTGGTTGTGGGTTAGTGTTATAGACAGATAGGACTGACTGAGGGGATGCTGGTTGTGGGTTAGTGTTATAGACAGACAGGACTGACTGGAGTGATGCTGGTTGTGGGTTAGTGTTATAGACAGATAGGACTGACTGGAGTGATGCTGGGTTGTGGGTTAGTGTTATGAACAGATAGGACTGACTGGAGTGATGCTGGTTGTGGGTTAGTGAGTGTTATAGACAGATAGGACTGACTGGAGTGATGCTGGTTGTGGGTTAGTGAGTGTTTTAGACAGATAGGACTGACTGGAGTGATTCTGGTTGTGGGTTAGTGTTATAGACAGATAGGACTGACTGGAGTGATGCTGGTTGTGGGTTAGTGTTATAGACAGACAGGACTGACTGGAGTGATGCTGGTTGTGGGTTAGTGAGTGTTATAGACAGATAGGACTGACTGGAGTGATGCTGGTTGTGGGTGAGTGTTTTTAGACAGATAGGACTGACTGGAGTGATGCTGGTTGTGGGTGAGCGTTATAGACAGATAGGACTGACTGGAGTGATGCTGGTTGTGGGTGAGTGTTATAGACAGATGGGACTGACTGGAGTGATGCTGGTTGTGGGTGAGCGTTATAGACAGATAGGACTGACTGGAGTGATGCTGGTTGTGGGTGAGCGTTATAGACAGATAGGACTGACTGGAGGGATGCTGGTTGTGGGTTAGTGTTTTAGACAGATAGGACTGACTGGAGTGATGCTGGTTGTGGGTTAGTGTTTTAGACAGACAGGACTGACTGGGTGATGCTGGTCGTGGGTTAGTGAGTGTTTTAAACATATAGGACTGACTGGAGTGATGCTGGTTGTGGGTTAGTGAGTGTTTTTAGACATATAGGACTGACTGGAGGGATGCTGGTTGTGGGTTAGTGAGTGTTATAGACAGACAGGACTGACTGGAGTGATGCTGGTTGTGGGTTAGTGTTATAGACAGATAGGACTGACAGGAGTGATGCTGGTTGTGGGTTAGTGAGTGTTTTAGATAGGACTGACTGGAGTGATGCTGGTTGTGGGTTAGTGTTATAGACAGATAGGACTGACTGGAGTGATGCTGGTTGTGGGTGAGTGTTATAGACAGATAGGACTGACTGGAGTGATGCTGGTTGTGGGTTAGTGAGTGTTATAGACAGATAGGACTGACTGGAGTGATGCTGGTTGTGGGTTAGTGAGTGTTTTAGACAGATAGGACTGACTGGAGTGATGCTGGTTGTGGGTTAGTGTTATAGACAGATAGGACTGACTGGAGGGATGCTGGTTGTGGGTTAGTGTTATAGACAGACAGGACTGACTGGAGTGATGCTGGTTGTGGGTTAGTGTTATAGACAGATAGGACTGACTGGAGTGATGCTGGTTGTGGGTTAGTGTTATAGACAGATAGGACTGACTGGAGTGATGCTGGTTGTGGGTTAGTGAGTGTTATAGACAGATAGGACTGACTGGAGTGATGCTGGTTGTGGGTTAGTGAGTGTTTTAGACAGATAGGACTGACTGGAGTGATTCTGGTTGTGGGTTAGTGTTATAGACAGATAGGACTGACTGGAGTGATGCTGGTTGTGGGTTAGTGTTATAGACAGACAGGACTGACTGGAGTGATGCTGGTTGTGGGTTAGTGAGTGTTATAGACAGATAGGACTGACTGGAGTGATGCTGGTTGTGGGTGAGTGTTTTAGACAGATAGGACTGACTGGAGTGATGCTGGTTGTGGGTGAGCGTTATAGACAGATAGGACTGACTGGAGTGATGCTGGTTGTGGGTGAGTGTTATAGACAGATGGGACTGACTGGAGTGATGCTGGTTGTGGGTGAGCGTTATAGACAGATAGGACTGACTGGAGTGATGCTGGTTGTGGGTGAGCGTTATAGAACAGATAGAGACTGACTGGAGGGATGCTGGTTGTGGGTTAGTGTTTTAGACAGATAGGACTGACTGGAGTGATGCTGGTTGTGGGTTAGTGTTTTAGACAGACAGGACTGACTGGAGTGATGCTGGTCGTGGGTTAGTGAGTGTTTTAAACATATAGGACTGACTGGAGTGATGCTGGTTGTGGGTTAGTGAGTGTTTTTAGACATATAGGACTGACTGGAGGGATGCTGGTTGTGGGTTAGTGAGTGTTATAGACAGACAGGACTGACTGGAGTGATGCTGGTTGTGGGTTAGTGTTATAGACAGATAGGACTGACTGGAGTGATGCTGGTTGTGGGTTAGTGAGTGTTTTAGACATATAGGACTGACTGGAGTGATGCTGGTTGTGGGTGAGTGTTATAGACAGATAGGACTGACTGGAGTGATGCTGGTTGTGGGTTAGTGTTTTAGACAGATAGGACTGACTGGAGTGATGCTGGTTGTGGGTGAGTGTTATAAACAGATAGGACTGACTGGAGGGATGCTGGTTGTGGGTTAGTGTTTTAGACAGATAGGACTGACTGGAGTGATGCTGGTTGTGGGTTAGTGTTTTAGACAGATAGGACTGACTGGAGTGATGCTGGTTGTGGGTTAGTGTTATAGACAGATAGGACTGACTGGAGTGATGCTGGTTGTGGGTTAGTGAGTGTTTTAGATAGGACTGACTGGAGTGATGCTGGTTGTGGGTTAGTGTTATAGACAGATAGGACTGACTGGAGTGATGCTGGTTGTGGGTTAGTGTTATAGACAGATAGGACTGACTGGAGTGATGCTGGTTGTGGGTTAGTGAGTGTTATAGACAGATAGGACTGACTGGAGTGATGCTGGTTGTGGGTTAGTGAGTGTTTTAGACAGATAGGACTGACTGGAGTGATTCTGGTTGTGGGTTAGTGTTATAGACAGATAGGACTGACTGGAGTGATGCTGGTTGTGGGTTAGTGTTATAGAACAGACAGGACTGACTGGAGTGATGCTGGTTGTGGGTTAGTGAGTGTTATAGACAGATAGGACTGACTGGAGTGATGCTGGTTGTGGGTGAGTGTTTTAGACAGATAGGACTGACTGGAGTGATGCTGGTTGTGGGTGAGCGTTATAGACAGATAGGACTGACTGGAGTGATGCTGGTTGTGGGTGAGTGTTATAGACAGATGGGACTGACTGGAGTGATGCTGGTTGTGGTGGCGTTATAGACAGATAGGACTGACTGGAGTGATGCTGGTTGTGGGTGAGCGTTATAGACAGATAGGACTGACTGGAGGGATGCTGGTTGTGGGTTAGTGTTTTAGACAGATAGGACTGACTGGAGTGATGCTGGTTGTGGGTTAGTGTTTTAGACAGATAGGACTGACTGGAGTGATGCTGGTTGTGGGTTAGTGAGTGTTTTAAACATATAGGACTGACTGGAGTGATGCTGGTTGTGGGTTAGTGAGTGTTTTAGACATATAGGACTGACTGGAGGGATGCTGGTTGTGGGTTAGTGAGTGTTATAGACAGACAGGACTGACTGGAGTGATGCTGGTTGTGGGTTAGTGTTATAGACAGATAGGACTGACTGGAGTGATGCTGGTTGTGGGTTAGTGAGTGTTTTAGACATATAGACTGACTGGAGTGATGCTGGTTGTGGGTGAGTGTTATAGACAGATAGGACTGACTGGAGTGATGCTGGTTGTGGGTTAGTGTTTTAGACAGATAGGACTGACTGGAGTGATGCTGGTTGTGGGTGAGTGTTATAAACAGATAGGACTGACTGGAGGGATGCTGGTTGTGGGTTAGTGTTTTAGACAGATAGGACTGACTGGAGTGATGCTGGTTGTGGGTTAGTGTTTTTGAGACAGATAGGACCGACTGGAGTGATGCTGGTTGTGGGTTAGTGTTTTAGGACAGATAGGACTGACTGGAGTGATGCTGGTTGTGGGTGAGTGTTATAAACAGATAGGGACTGACTGGAGTGATGCTGGTCGTGGGTTAGTGAGTGTTTTAGATAGGACTGACTGGAGTGATGCTGGTTGTGGGTTAGTGTTATAGACAGATAGGACTGACTGGAGTGATGCTGGTCGTGGGTTAGTGAGTGTTATAGACAGATAGGACTGACTGGAGGGATGCTGGTTGTGGGTGAGTGTTATAAACAGACAGGACTGACTGGAGTGATGCTGGTCGTGGGTTAGTGAGTGTTATAGACAGATAGGACTGACTGGAGGGATGCTGGTTGTGGGTGAGTGTTAGACAGATAGGACTGACTGGAGTGATGCTGGTCGTGGGTGAGTGTTTTATAGACAGATAGGACTGACTGGAGTGATGCTGGTTGTGGGTGAGTGTTTTATAGACAGATAGGACTGACTGGAGTGATGCGGACTGTGGGTGAGTGTTATAGACAGATAGGACTGACTGGAGGGATGCTGGTTGTGGGTTAGTGTTATAGACAGATGGGACTGGCTGGAGTGATGCTGGTTGTGGGTGAGTGTTATAGACAGATAGGACTGACTGGAGTGATGCTGGTTGTGGGTGAGTGTTATAGACAGATGGGACTGGCTGGAGTGATGCTGGTCGTGGGTGAGTGTTTTAGACAGATAGGACTGACTGGAGTGATGCTGGTTGTGGGTGAGTGTTTTATAGACAGATAGGACTGACTGGAGTGATGCTGGTTGTGGGTGAGTGTTATAGACAGATAGGACTGACTGGAGTGATGCTGGTTGTGGGTTAGTGTTATAGACAGATAGGACTGACTGGAGTGATGCTGGTTGTGGGTTAGTGTTATAGACAGACAGGACTGACTGGAGTGATGCTGGTTGTGGGTTAGTGTTATAGACAGACAGGACTGACTGGAGTGATGCTGGTTGTGGGTTAGTGTTATAGACAGACAGGACTGACTGGAGTGATGCTGGTTGTGGGTTAGTGAGTGTTATAGACAGATAGGACTGACTGGAGTGATGCTGGTTGTGGGTTAGTGAGTGTTATAGACAGACAGGACTGACTGGAGGGATGCTGGTTGTGGGTTAGTGTTATAGACAGATAGGACTGACTGGAGTGATGCTGGTTGTGGGTTAGTGAGTGTTATAGACAGATAGGACTGACTGGAGTGATGCTGGTTGTGGGTAAAGCGTTATAGACAGATAGGACTGACTGGAGGGATGCTGGTTGTGGGTTAGTGAGTGTTATAGACAGATAGGACTGACTGGAGTGATGCTGGTTGTGGGTTAGTGAGTGTTATAGACAGATAGGACTGACTGGAGTGATGCTGGTTGTGGGTTAGTGTTATATACAGATAGGACTGACTGGAGTGATGCTGGTTGTGGGTTAGTGAGTGTTATAGACAGATAGGACTGACTGGAGTGATGCAGGTTGTGGGTTAGTGAGTGTTTTAGACAGATAGGACTGACTGGAGTGATTCTGGTTGTGGGTTAGTGTTATAGACAGATAGGACTGACTGGAGTGATGCTGGTTGTGGGTTAGTGTTATAGACAGACAGGACTGACTGGAGTGATGCTGGTTGTGGGTTAGTGAGTGTTATAGACAGATAGGACTGACTGGAGTGATGCTGGTTGTGGGTGAGTGTTTTAGACAGATAGGACCGACTGGAGTGATGCTGGTTGTGGGTGAGCATTATAGACAGATAGGACTGACTGGAGTGATGCTGGTTGTGGGTGAGTGTTATAGACAGATGGGACTGACTGGAGTGATGCTGGTTGTGGGGTGAGCGTTATGAGACAGATAGGACTGACTGGAGTGATGCTGGTTTTGGGTGAGCGTTATAGACAGATAGGACTGACTGGAGTGATGCTGGTTGTGGGTTAGTGTTATAGACAGATAGGACTGACTGGAGGGATGCTGGTTGTGGGTTAGTGTTTTAGACAGATAGGACTGACTGGAGTGATGCTGGTTGTGGGTTAGTGTTTTAGAAAGATAGGACTGACTGGAGTGATGCTGGTTGTGGGTTAGTGAGTGTTTTAGACATATAGGACTGACTGGAGTGATGCTGGTTGTGGGTTAGTGAGTGTTTTAGACATATAGGACTGACTGGAGGGATGCTGGTTGTGGGTTAGTGAGTGTTATAGACAGACAGGACTGACTGGAGTGATGCTGGTTGTGGGTTAGTGTTATAGACAGATAGGACTGACTGGAGTGATGCTGGTTGTGGGTTAGTGAGTGTTTTAGACAGATAGGACTGACTGGAGTGATGCTGGTTGTGGGTGAGTGTTATAGACAGATAGGACTGACTGGAGTGATGCTGGTTGTGGGTTAGTGTTTTAGACAGATAGGGACTGACTGGAGTGATGCTGGTTGTGGGTGAGTGTTATAAACAGATAGGACTGACTGGAGGGATGCTGGTTGTGGGTTAGTGTTTTAGACAGATAGGACTGACTGGAGTGATGCTGGTTGTGGGTTAGTGTTTTAGACAGATAGGACTGACTGGAGTGATGCTGGTTGTGGGTGAGTGTTATAAACAGATAGGGACTGACTGGAGTGATGCTGGTCGTGGGGTTAGTGAGTGTTTTAGACAGGACTGACTGGAGTGATGCTGGTTGTGGGTTAGTGTTATAGACAGATAGGACTGACTGGAGTGATGCTGGTCGTGGGTTAGTGAGTGTTTTAGACAGATAGGACTGACTGGAGTGATGCTGGTTGTGGGTGAGTGTTATAGACAGATAGGACTGACTGGAGTGATGCTGGTTGTGGGTGAGTGTTATAGACAGATAGGACTGACTGGAGTGATGCTGGTTGTGGGTGAGTGTTATAGACAGATAGGACTGACTGGAGGGATGCTGGTTGTGGGTTAGTGAGTGTTTTAGACAGATAGGACTGACTGGAGTGATGCTGGTTGTGGGTTAGTGTTATAGACAGATAGGACTGACTGGAGTGATGCTGGTTGTGGGTTAGTGAGTGTTATAGACAGATAGGACTGACTGGAGTGATGCTGGTTGTGGGTTAGTGTTATAGACAGATAGGACTGACTGGAGTGATGCTGGTTGTGGGTTAGTGTTATAGACAGACAGGACTGACTGGAGTGATGCTGGTTGTGGGTTAGTGAGTGTTATAGACAGATAGGACTGACTGGAGTGATGCTGGTTGTGGGGTTAGTGAGTGTTTTAGACAGACAGGACTGACTGGAGGGATGCTGGTTGTGGGTTAGTGTTATAGACAAATAGACTGACTGGAGTGATGCTGGTTGTGGGTTAGTGAGTATTATAGACAGATAGGACTGACTGGAGTGATGCTGGTTGTAGGGTGAGCGTTATAGACAGATAGGACTGACTGGAGGGATGCTGGTTGTGGGTTAGTGAGTGTTATAGACAGATAGGACTGACTGGAGTGATGCTGGTTGTAAGTTAGTGTTATAGACAGATAGGACCTGACTGGAGTGATGCTGGTTGTGGGTTAGTGAGTGTTATAGACAGATAGGACTGACTGGAGTGATTCTGGTTGTGGGTTAGTGTTATAGACAGATAGGACTGACTGGAGTGATGCTGGTTGTGGGTTAGTGTTAGACAGATAGGACTGACTGGAGTGATGCTGGTTGTGGGTTAGTGAGTGTTATAGACAGATAGGGACTGACTGGAGTGATTCTGGTTGTGGAGTTAGTGTTATAGACAGATAGGACTGACTGGAGTGATGCTGGTTGTAGGGTAAGTGTTATAGACAGACAGGACTGACTGGAGTGATGCTGGTTGTGGGTTAGTGAGTGTTATAGACAGATAGGGACTGACTGGAGTGATGCTGGTTGTGGGTGAGTGTGTTTAGACAGATAGGACTGACTGGAGTGATGCTGGTTGTGGGTGAGCGTTATAGACAGATGGGACTGACTGGAGGGATGCTGGTTGTGGGTTAGTGTTATAGACAGATAGGACTGACTGGAGTGATGCTGGTTGTGGGTTAGTGTTATAGACAGATAGGACTGACTGGAGGGATGCTGGTTGTGGGTTAGTGAGTGTTATAGACAGATAGGACTGACTGGAGTGATGCTGGTTGTGGGTTAGTGTTATAGACAGATAGGACTGACTGGAGTGATGCTGGTTGTGGGTTAGTGAGTGTTATAGACAGATAGGACTGACTGGAGTGATGCTGGTTGTGGGTTAGTGTTATAGACAGATAGGACTGACTGGAGGGATGCTGGTTGTGGGTTAGTGTTATAGACAGATAGGGACTGACTGGAGTGATGCTGGTGTGGGTGAGTGTTATAGACAGATAGGACTGACTGGAGGGATGCTGGTTGTGGGTGAGTGTTATAGACAGATAGGACTGACTGGAGTGATGCTGGTTGTGGGTTAGTGTTATAGACAGAATAGGGACTGACTGGAGGGATGCTGGTTGTGGGTTAGTGTTATAGACAAATAGGGACTGACTGAGGGATGCTGGTTGTGGAGTTAGTGTTATAGACAGATAGGACTGACTGGAGTGATGCTGGTCGTGGGTTAGTGAG
Source organism: Coregonus clupeaformis (assembly GCF_020615455.1). Taxonomy (NCBI): domain Eukaryota; kingdom Metazoa; phylum Chordata; class Actinopteri; order Salmoniformes; family Salmonidae; genus Coregonus; species Coregonus clupeaformis. The sequence goes on from NW_025534241.1 coordinate 126,785, forward strand.
TGTTATAGACAGATATGACTGACTGGAGTGATGCTGGTTGTGGGTGAGTGTTATAGACAGATAGGACTGACTGGAGGGATGCTGGTTGTGGGTTAGTGTTATAGACAGATAGGACTGACTGGAGTGATGCTGGTTGTGGGTTAGTGTTATAGACAGATAGGACTGACTGGAGGGATGCTGGTTGTGGGTTAGTGTTATAGACAGATAGGACTGACTGGAGTGATGCTGGTTGTGGGTGAGTGTTATAGACAGATAGGACTGACTGGAGGGATGCTGGTTGTGGGTGAGTGTTATAGACAGATAGGACTGACTGGAGGGATGCTGGTTGTGGGTTAGTGTTATAGACAGATAGGACTGACTGGAGGGATGCTGGTTGTGGGTTAGTGTTATAGACAGATAGGACTGACTGGAGTGATGCTGGTTGTGGGTTAGTGTTATAGACAGGCAGGACTGACTGGAGGATGCTGGATTGTGGGTTAGTGTTATAGACAGATGGGACTGACTGGAGGGATGCTGGTTGTGGGTTAGTGTTATAGACAGATAGGGACTGACTGGAGTGATGCTGGTTGTGGGTTAGTGTTATAGAGCAGATAGGACTGACTGGAGGGATGCTGGTTGTGGGTTAGTGAGTGTTATAGACAGATAGGACTGACTGGAGTGATGCTGGTTGTGGGTTAGTGTTATAGACAGATGGGACTGACTGGGGATGCTGGTTGTGGAGTTAGTGTTATAGACAGATAGAGACCGACTGGAGTGATGCTGATTGTGGGTGAGTGTTATAGACAGATAGGACTGACTGGAGGGATGCTGGTTGTGGGTGAGTGTGTTATAGACAGATAGGACTGACTGGAGGGATGCTGGTTGTGGGTTAGTGTGTTATAGACAGATAGGACTGACTGGAGGGATGCTGGTTGTGGGTTAGTGTTATAGACAGATAGGACTGACTGGAGTGATGCTGGTTGTGGGTTGAGTGTTATAGACAGGCAGGACTGACTGAGAGGGATGCTGGTTGTGGGTTAGTATTATAGACAGATAGGACTGACTGGAGGGATGCTGGTTGTGGGTTAGTGTTATAGACAGAATAGGACTGACTGGAGTGATGCTGGTTGTGGGTTAGTGTTATAGACAGATAGGACTGACTGGAGGGATGCTGGTTGTGGGTTAGTGTTATAGACAGATAGGACTGACTGGAGGGATGCTGGTTGTGGGTTAGTGTTATAGACAGATAGGACTGACTGGAGTGATGCTGGTCGTGGGTTAGTGAGTGTTATAGACAGATAGGACTGACTGGAGTGATGCTGGTTGTGGGTGAGTGTTATAGACAGATGGGACTGACTGGAGGGATGCTGGTTGTGGGTTAGTGTTATAGACAGATAGGACTGACTGGAGTGATGCTGGTTGTGGGTTAGTGTTATAGACAGATAGGACTGACTGGAGTGATGCTGGTTGTGGGTTAGTGAGTGTTATAGACAGATAGGACTGACTGGAGTGATGCTGGTTGTGGGTTAGTGTTATAGACAGATAGGACTGACTGGAGGGATGCTGGTTGTGGGTTAGTGTTATAGACAGATAGGACTGACTGGAGTGATGCTGGTTGTGGGTGAGTGTTATAGACAGATAGGACTGACTGGAGTGATGCTGGTTGTGGGTTAGTGTTATAGACAGATAGGACTGACTGGAGGGATGCTGGTCGTGGGTTAGTGAGTGTTATAGACAGATAGGACTGACTGGAGGGATGCTGGTTGTGGGTTAGTGTTATAGACAGATAGGACTGACTGAGAGTGATGCTGGTTGTGGGTTAGTGTTATAGACAGATAGGGACCGACTGGAGGGATGCTGGGTTGTGGGTTAGGTGTTATAGACAGATAGGACTGACTGGAGTGATGCTGGTTGTGGGTTAGTGTTATAGACAGACAGGACTGACTGGAGGGATGCTGATTGTGGGGTTAGTGTTATAGACAGATAGGGACTGACTGGAGTGATGCGGATTGTGGGTGAGTGTGTTATAGACAGATGGGACTGACTGGAGTGATGCTGGTTGTGGGTTAGTGTTATAGACAGACAGGACTGACTGGAGGGATGCTGGTTGTGGGTTAGTGTTATAGACAGATAGGGACTGACTGGAGTGATGCGGACTGTGGGTGAGTGTGTTATAGACAGATGGGACTGACGGGAGTGATGCGGACTGTGGGTGAGTGTGTTACAGACAGATGGGAATGACTGGAGTGATGCTGACTGTGGGTGAGTGTGTTATAGACAGATGGGACTGACTGGAGTGATGCGGACTGTGGGTGAGTGTGTTATAGACAGATGGGACTGACTGGAGTGATGCGGACTGTGGTGAGTGTGTTATAGACAGATGGGACTGACTGGAGTGATGCGGACTGTGGGTGAGTGTGTTATAGACAGATGGGACTGGCTGGAGTGATGCGGACTGTGGGTGAGTGTGTTATAGACAGATGGGACTGACTGGAGTGATGCGGACTGTGGGTGAGTGTGTTATAGACAGATGGGACTGACTGGAGTGATGCGGACTGTGGGTTAGTGTTATAGACAGATGGGACTGGCTGGAGTGATGCGGACTGTGGGTGAGTGTGTTATAGACAGATGGGACTGACTGGAGTGATCGCGGACTGTGGTGAGTGTGTTATAGACAGATGGGACTGGCTGGAGTGATGCGGACTGTGGGTGAGTGTGTTATAGACAGATGGGACTGACTGGAGTGATGCGGACTGTAGGTGAGTGTGTTATAGACAGATGGGACTGACTGGAGTGATGCGGACTGTGGGTGAGTGTGTTATAGACAGATGGGACTGACTGGAGTGATGCGGACTGTGGGTGAGTGTGTTATAGACAGATGGGACCGACTGGAGTGATGTGGACTGTGGGTGAGTGTGTTATAGACAGATGGGACTGACTGGAGTGATGCGGACTGTGGGTGGAGTGTGTTATAGACAGATGGGACTGACTGGAGTGATGCGGACTGTGGGTGAGTGTGTTATAGACAGATGGGACTGGCTGGAGTGATGCGGACTGTGGGTGAGTGTGTTATAGACAGATGGGACTGACTGGAGTGATGCGGACTGTGGGTGAGTGTGTTAGACAGATGGGACTGACTGGAGTGATGCGGACTGTGGGTGAGTGTGTTATAGACAGATGGGACTGACTGGAGTGATGCGGACTGTGGGTGAGTGTGTTATAGACAGATGGGACTGGCTGGAGTGATCGGACTGTGGGTGAGTGTGTTATAGACAGATGGGACTGACTGGAGTGATGCGGACTGTGGGTGAGTGTGTTATAGACAGATGGGACTGACTGGAGTGATGCGGACTGTGGGTGAGTGTGTTATAGACAGATGGGACTGACTGGAGTGATGCGGACTGTGGGTGAGTGTGTTATAGACAGATGGGACTGACTGGAGTGATGCGGACTGTGGGTGAGTGTTATAGACAGATGGGACTGACTGGAGTGATGCGGACTGTGGGTGAGTGTGTTATAGACAGATGGGACTGACTGGAGTGATGCGGACTGTGGGTGAGTGTGTTATAGACAGATGGGACTGACTGGAGTGATGCGGACTGTGGGTGAGTGTGTTATAGACAGATGGGACTGGCTGGAGTGATGCGGACTGTGGGTGAGTGTGTTACAGACAGATGGGACTGACTGGAGTGATGCGGACTGTGGGTGAGTGTGTTATAGACAGATGGGACTGACTGGAGTGATGCGGACTGTGGGTGAGTGTGTTATAGACAGATGGGACTGACTGGAGTGATGCGGACTGTGGGTGAGTGTGTTATAGACAGATGGGACTGACTGGAGTGATGCGGACTGTGGGTGAGTGTGTTATAGACAGATGGGACTGACTGGAGTGATGCGGACTGTGGGTGAGTGTGTTATAGACAGATGGGACTGACTGGAGTGATGCGGACTGTGGGTGAGTGTGTTATAGACAGATGGGACTGACTGGAGTGATCGCGGACTGTGGTGAGTGTGTTATAGACAGATGGGACTGACTGGAGTAATGCGGACTGTGGGTGAGTGTGTTATAGACAGATGGGACTGACTGGAGTGATGCGGACTGTGGGTGAGTGTGTTATAGACAGATGGGACTGACTGGAGTGATGCGGACTGTGGGTGAGTGTGTCAGACAGATGGGACTGACTGGAGTGATGCGGACTGTGGGTGAGTGTGTTATAGACAGATGGGACTGACTGGAGTGATGCGGACTGTGGGTGAGTGTGTTATAGACAGATGGGACTGACTGGAGTGATGCGGACTGTGGGTGAGTGTGTTATAGACAGATGGGACCTGACTGGAGTGATGCGGACTGTGGGTGAGTGTGTTATAGACAGATGGGACTGACTGGAGTGATGCGGACTGTGGGTGAGTGTGTTATAGACAGATGGGACTGACTGGAGTGATGCGGACTGTGGGTGAGTGTGTTATAGACAGATGGGACTGACTGGAGTGATGCGGACTGTGGGTGAGTGTGTTATAGACAGATGGGACTGGCTGGAGTGATGCGGACTGTAGGTGAGTGTGTTATAGACAGATGGGACTGGCTGGAGTGATGCGGACTGTGGGTGAGTGTGTTATAGACAGATGGGACTGACTGGAGTAATGCGGACTGTGGGTTAGTGTGTTATAGACAGATGGGACTGACTGGAGTGATGCGGACTGTGGGTGAGTGTTATAGACAGATGGGACTGACTGGAGTGATGCGGACTGTAGGTGAGTGTGTTATAGACAGATGGGACCGACTGGAGTGATGCGGACTGTGGTGAGTGTGTTATAGACAGATGGGACTGACTGGAGTGATGCGGACTGTGGGTGAGTGTGTTATAGACAGATGGGACTGACTGGAGTGATGCGGACTGTGGGTGAGTGTGTTATAGACAGATGGGACTGGCTGGAGTGATGCGGACTGTGGGTGAGTGTGTTATAGACAGATGGGACTGACTGGAGTGATGCGGACTGTGGGTGAGTGTGTTATAGACAGATGGGACTGACTGGAGTGATGCGGACTGTGGGTGAGTGTGTTATAGACAGATGGGACTGACTGGAGTGATGCGGACTGTGGGTGAGTGTGTTATAGACAGATGGGACTGGCTGGAGTGATGCGGACTGTGGGTGAGTGTGTTATAGACAGATGGGACTGGCTGGAGTGATGCGGACTGTGGGTGAGTGTGTTATAGACAGATGGGACTGACTGGAGTGATGCGGACTGTGGGTGAGTGTGTTATAGACAGATGGGACTGACTGGAGTGATGCGGACTGTGGGTGAGTGTGTTATAGACAGATGGGACTGACTGGAGTGATGCGGACTGTGGGTGAGTGTGTTATAGACAGATGGGACTGACTGGAGTGATGCGGACTGTGGGTGAGTGAGTGTCCTACCCCGGGGGTTGTCAGGGGGCTGGTTGTGGGTGAGTGAGTATCCTACCCCGGGGGTTGTCAGGGGGCTGGTTGTGGGTGAGTGAGTGATCCTACCCCGGGGGTTGTCAGGGGGCTGGTTGTGGGTGAGTGAGTGATCCTACCCCGGGGGTTGTCAGGAGGCTGGTTGTGGGTGAGTGAGTGTCCTACCCCGGGGGTTGTCAGGGGGCTAGTTGTGGGTGAGTGAGTGATCCTACCCCGGGGGTTGTCAGGGGGCTGGTTGTGGGTGAGTGAGTGATCCTACCCCGGGGGTTGTCAGGGGGGCTGGTTGTGGGTGAGTGAGTGATCCTACCCCGGGGGTTGTCAGGGGGCTGGTTGTGGGTGAGTGAGTGATCCTACCCCGGGGGTTGTCAGGGGGCTGGTTGTGGGTGAGTGAGTGATCCTACCCCGGGGGTTGTCAGGGGCTGGTTGTGGGTGAGTGAGTGATCCTACCCCGGGGGTTGTCGGGGCTGAGCCAAGAGCAGAAGTCCCAGAAGAGGTAGAAGTCTTCGGGCATCCGGAGCTTATAGAGCCCCTCCACCTCCTCCCTCAGTCCGGTCGGCACCTCAGCAGAGGTCGGTCCGGCTGTCGGCTCCTCTGGCCGGGCTTTCTTCTTCAACTCCCCGTTGGCAGAGTCCGACTCCTGAAGAACAACGGTCGGTCGGTGAAATTCAATTCACTACGCTAGTGTAAACAGTTGGACGTTGCAGCAGCTGGTTCAGTCAAGTTTGAAGATGTGTTGGATAACTAGGTGTATTCGTTAGACACCAAACGAAATAAACGGACTGAGAAAGGGGAGGGACTACCAGGGCCACGTTCAGTTACAGATTGAAATGCCATGAAAAGAGACGATGTGATTACTTATTCTACATGTCAGAGAGGCATGTTTGTTCTACATAGTCTATTTTCATCTGAACGTTGCGTCCTGCTGAACGCGCCCGGGATTACAATAAGAAACGCTCGTTTTCCAAATCGATTTGCTACGGTGTGTCCTAATGAACATTACCCTGAGCGGTTCGCTCTGCAAAAAGCCGATGGGATGCTGTCAACGGTTATCGGCTTGTTAGCCAGTTATAATAATATATTGATCTGGCTACTATATCTTGGGAAAACAGTACTATAACCGAAGCTTACTGCTAAAAATGGAAAATGTTTGGAGACACGTTGAGTTTGTTAGCTAGCCAGCTAGCTAGCACGAAGCAGGACCAATAGGGTAGCTAGCTAGACAGCCATGTAAGTGCCATAGTGGCCCCATCCGTGCTTTCTAGCGCAAGAAGACAAACATTCCACCTGCTGCATAGCTCGCTGGCTCAAACCATCCTATCACTGTTCCCACAAATATATTGCTTGTAGACTGCTGGGTTTATGGAACTTAAAAATGACAATACCTGGGGAGTAGATTTAGTTTTTCGTTTCCCGCGCCCTGCCATCTTTTTCCTCTTCTCCGTCCGACAGCAAACAAGCACACAGCTGTGTCGCTAACAACAACACATTTGGACTTCTGCCATTGGGAAGTCATTCACAGCGCCATCTAGCGGAGCGGAGGAAGAATTGCGTCCCAGAGCTCCACAGTAGAGACCAGTGGTGGATGAAGTACCCAATTTTTTACGTTTTAGACATTTAGCAGACGCTCTTACCTACAGGCCGAATATACAGATGTTTATTATTACAATATATTATAAAGATTATATAGATATAATACAGATAATGTTTATTATTACAATATATTATAAATATTATATAGATATAATACAGATGTTTATTATTACAATATATTATAAATATTATATAGATATAATACAGATAGTTTATTATTACAATATATTATAAAGATTATATAGATATAATACAGATGTTTATTATTACAATATATTATAAAGATTATATAGATATTATACAGATGTTTATTATTACAATATATTATAAAGATTATATAGATATTATACAGATGTTTATTATTACAATATATTATAAAGATTATATAGATATTATACAGATGTTTATTATTGCAATATATTATAAAGATTATATAGATATTATACAGATGTTTATTATTGCAATATATTATAAAGATTATATAGATATTATACAGATGTTTATTATTACAATATATTATAAAGATTATATAGATATTATACAAATAATGTTTATTATTAATATATTATAAAGATATAGATATTATACAAATATAGATAATACATTATGCCTCTTCTAAATATTTTTTTTTTAATAAATGTAAATAAATATAACCTATAACCTATGACCTATAACCTATAACCTATGACCTATAACCTATGACCTACAACCTATGACCTATAACCTATGACATATAACCTATGACCTATAACCTATGACCTATGACCTATAACCTATGACCTAGGTTGAACTGTAAAGTTAATGTATGAACTCTATGAACATACTGATACAAACACAAGAACCACAGTCGTATATAGAAACGTTTATTAAAGTTATATACCACACACACACTGCTGATTCAAGCAGTATATAGTATTATTCTGTTGATTCAAGCAGTGTATTCTCTTATTCTTTTCCATTCAAGCCGCATATAGTCTTATTCTTTTCCATTCAAGTGTTCTATCTTGTTTGTTTTAAGGCTCAGTGAAACCGGTCCTTGTCCTGTGGGTCTGTGAGAGTTCCCAGACAGTTATCAGAGCAGGTGGAAATACAACACACAGAGCAGGACCCAACTCTCCATCTATTTCACCTGCAAGCAGGACCGGACTATCCACATCTGAGGCCCTGGGCTACAACATTTTAGAACCCCCCCCCCCCCCCCCCCCTTTGCAGCGGGGACAACATTTTGCTGTTTTAAAGCTAATTTCCTGCAATTCTCCACATTTTGCTTATGCCATGTTCTTATGTTATTTGAATGAGTCAAACATTATAACAAAATCAGTGTGGGGGGGGGGGCTGAAGACAGGGCTGCCCAACCCCTCTTCCTGGAGATCTACTGTCCTGTAGGTTTTCAGTCCAACCCTAATTTAGCGTATCGGATTCAGCTAGTTAAGGTCTTGTTGAGCAGCTAATAAGTAGAATCAGGTGTGTTAAATGAGTGTTGGACTGAAAACCCCCAGGACGGCAGATCTCCAGGAAGAGGGTTGGACTGAAAACCCCCAGGACGGCAGATCTCCAGGAAGAGGGTTGGACTGAAAACCCCCAGGACGGCAGATCTCCAGGAAGAGGGTTGGACTGAAAACCCCCAGGACGGCAGATCTCCAGGAAGAGGGTTGGACTGAAAACCCCCAGGACGGCAGATCTCCAGGAAGAGGGTTGGACTGAAAACCCCCAGGAGATCTCAGGAAGAGGTTGGACTGAAAACCCCAGGACGGCAGATCTCCAGGAAGAGGGTTGGACTGAAAACTCCCCAGGACGGTAGATCTCCAGGAAGAGGGTTGGACTGAAAACCCCCAGGGACGGCAGATCTCCAGGAAGAGGGTTGGACTGAAAACCCCCAGGACGGCAGATCTCCAGGAAGAGGGTTGGACTGAAAACCCCCAGGACGGTAGATCTCCAGGGAGAGGGTTGGACTGAAAACCCCCAGGACGGCAGATCTCCAGGAAGAGGGTTGGACTGAAAACCCCCAGGACGGCAGATCTCCAGGAAGAGGTCTTGGCAGCCCTGCTCTAAGAGTCATACACTACCGGTCAAATGTTTTACAACACCGACTCATTCAAGGGTTTTTCTTTATTTTTTACTCTTTTCTACATTGTAGAATAAATAGTGAAGACATCAAAACTAGGAAATAACACACATGGAATCATGTAATAACCAAAAAAAAGTGTTAAACAAATCAAAATATATTTTATATTTTGAGATTCTTCAAATAGCCAACCTTTGCCTTGATGACAGCTTTGTACACTCTTGGCACCAGGGGAGATACATTATTAATGTAGAGTTGAGAGAGATTGAGTTCCAGGTTAAACCAGGGGAGATACATTATTATTATTATTATTATTATTATTATTATTATTATTATTATTATTATATTGCTTTGGGGGGTAGATCAGCTTTAATATTGCAGATAGATTGTAACTTCCATCAATGTAATTGTCTGCATTACTTCCAATCCCCCATATGTTTTTTTTCTTCTCACAAATATAAATATATATAAATATATATATATATATATATATATATATATACATACATACATACACATACATACACACATATAAATACAGTGGGGGAAAAAAGTATTTAGTCAGCCACCAATTGTGCAAGTTCTCCCACTTAAAAAGATGAGAGAGGCCTGTAATTATTATCATAGGTACACGTCAACTATGACAGACAAAATGATGGGAAAAAATCCAGAAAATCACATTGTAGGATTTTTAATTAATTTATTTGCAAATTATGGTGGAAAATAGGTATTTGGTCAATAACAAAAGTTTCTCAATACTTTGTTATATACGCTTTGTTGGCAATGACACAGGTCAAACGTTTTCTGTAAGTCTTCACAAGGTTTCCACACACTGTTGCTGGTATTTTGGCCCATTCCTCCATGCAGATCTCCTCTAGAGCAGTGATGTTTTGGGGCTGTCGCTGGGCAACACGGACTTTCAACTCCCTCCAAAGATTTTCTATGGGGTTGAGATCTGGAGACTGGCTAGGCCACTCCAGAACCTTGAAATGCTTCTTACGAAGCCACTCCTTTGTTGCCCGGGCGGTGTGTTTGGGATCTTTGTCATGCTGAAAGACCCAGCCACGTTTAATCTTCAATGCCCTTGCTGATGGAAGGAGGTTTTCACTCAAAATCTCACGATACATGGCCCCATTCATTCTTTCCTTTACACGGATCAGTCTTCCTGGTCCCTTTGCAGAAAAAAACAGCCCCAAAGCATGATGTTTCCATCCCCATGCTTCACAGTAGGTATGGTGTTCTTTGGATGCAACTCAGCATTCTTTGTCCTCCAAACACGACGAGTTGAGTTTTTACCAAAAGTTCTATTTTGGTTTCATCTGACCATATGACATTCTCCCAATCCTCTTCTGGATCATCCAAATGCACTCTATCAAACTTCAGATGGGCCTGGACATGTACTGGCTTAAGCAGGATTTGAGTCCCTGGTGGCGTAGTGTGTTACTGATGGTAGGCTTTGTTACTTTGGTCCCAGCTCTCTGCAGGTCATTCACTAGGTCCCCCGTGTGGTTCTGGGATTTTGCTCACCGTTCTTGTGATCATTTTGACCCCACGGGATGAGATCTAGCGTGGAGCCCCAGAACGAGGGAGATTATCAGTGGTCTTGTATGTCTTCCATTTCCTAATAATTGCTTCCACAGTTGATTTCTTCAAACCAAGCTGCTTACCTATTGCAGATTCAGTCTTCCCAGCCTGGTGCAGGTCTACAATTTTGTTTCTGGTGTCCTTTGACAGCTCTTTGGTCTTGGCCATAGTGGAGTTTGGAGTGTGACTGTTTGAGGTTTTGGACAGGTGTCTTTTATACTGATAACAAGTTCAAACAGGTGCCATTAATACAGGTAACGAGTGGAGGACAGAGGAGCCTCTTAAAGAAGAAGTTACAGGTCTGTGAGAGCCAGAAATATTGCTTGTTTGTAGGTGACCAAATACTTATTTTCCACCATAATTTGCAAATAAATTCATAAAAAATCCTACAATGTGATTTTCTGTATTTTTTCTCTCAATTTGTCTGTCATAGTTGACGTGTACCTATGATGAAAATTACAGGCCTCTCTCATATTTTTAAGTGGGAGAACTTGCACAATTGGTGACTGACTAAATACTTTTTTTCCCCACTGTACATACATATCCTTAAAAAAAATATATTCCCCTTTATTACTTTCCAACCCTCCCGTCCCTAATTGGAGTAAACTAGTGAACAACAATGCTTAGGCCTCTACTTCCAGCTTATACATACTATATACATTTTATGGACACAGTCAATTTTACAATAATTCTATTTTGTTTGTTTTTACTCCTGAACTTCCTCCGATCATTTTCATGATGTCCATCCGGTTTGCTTCTATATGCCATATCTTTCTAACTGTGCTCTTTCACAAAAGCTCTCAACCTACAACCTATATACTTATTATGGACACAGTATGCTTTACATTAGTTATCTTGTTATTAGTTGTTGTTAGTTGTCATTAGTCCCATCCTTCAGCTCCATTCAACACCTCCCATCTATCTCTTAACACCATCCATATAGGATTTCTATTTGCCATATATATTTTCCAACTGTACTGTGATGTTTTACAAAAGTTCTGAACCCTTCTATTCTCATTGTTTCTACAGATTGTAAATTGAAAATAAACATTTTTGCAAAAAGTATTATTATTTTATTGATGGATTGACTATGACTTTTCAGATAACCCAGTAGTGCTATCTGCAAGGTTAGCTCCAGGTAAAGGGTCTAACCCGGACGATAACCAGTGATGGTTGTGTGTTGCTGTTGGGGAGGGTCTACCCGGATGATAACCAGTGATGGTTGTGTGTTGCTGTTGGGGGAGGGTCTAACCCGGACGATAACCAGTGATGGTTGTGTGTTGCTGTTGGGGGGAGGGTCTACCCGGATGATAACCAGTGATGGTTGTGTGTTGCTGTTGGGGGAGGGTCTAACCCGGACGATAACCAGTGATGGTTGTGTGTTGCTGTTTGGGGGAGGGTCTACCGGATGATAACCAGTGATGGTTGTGTGTTGCTATTGGGGAGGGTCTAACCCAAACGATAACCAGTGATGGTTGTGTGTTGCTGTTTGGGAGGGTCTAACCCGGACGATAACCAGTGATGGTTGTGTGTTGCTGTTTGGGGAGGGTCTACCCGGACGATAACCAGTGATGGTTGTGTGTTGCTGTTTGGGGAGGGTCTAACCCGGATGATAACCAGTGATGGTTGTGTGTTGCTGTTTGGGAGGGTCTAACCCGGACGATAACCAGTGATGGTTGTGTGTTGCTATTGGGGAGGGTCTAACCAAACGATAACCAGTGATGGTTGTGTGTTGCTGTTTGGGGAGTGGTCTAACCCGGACGATAACCAGTGATGGTTGTGTGTTGCTGTTTGGGAGGGTCTACCCAAACGATAACCAGTGATGGTTGTGTGTTGCTGTTTGGGGAGGGCCTAACCCGGACGATAACCAGTGATGGTTGTGTGTTGCTATTGGGGGAGGGTCTAACCCGGACGATAACCAGTGATGGTTGTGTGTTGCTGTTTGGGGAGGGTCTAACCCGGACGATAACCAGTGATGGTTGTGAGTTGCTGTTGGGGGAGGGTCTACCCAGACGATAACCAGTGATGGTTGTGTGTTGCTATTGGGGGAGGGTCTACCCGGACGATAACCAGTGATGGTTGTGTGTTGCTGTTTGGGGAGGGTCTACCCGGATGATAACCAGTGATGGTTGTGTGTTGCTGTTTGGGGAGGGTCTACCCGGATGATAACCAGTGATGGTTGTGTGTTGCTATTGGGGAGGGTCTACCGGACGATAACCAGTGATGGTTGTGTGTTGCTGTTTGGGGAGGGTCTACCCGGATGATAACCAGTGATGGTTGTGTGTTGCTGTTTGGGGAGGGTCTAACCCGGACGATAACCAGTGATGGTTGTGTGTTGCTATTGGGGAGGGGTCTACCCGGACGATAACCAGTGATGGTTGTGTGTTGCTGTTTGGGGAGGGTCTATCCGGATGATAACCAGTGATGGTTGTGTGTTGCTGTTTGGGGAGGGTCTACCCGGATGATAACCAGTGATGGTTGTGTGTTGCTATTGGGGGAGGGTCTACCCGGACGATAACCAGTGATGGTTGTGTGTTGCTGTTTGGGGAGGGTCTACCC
>NW_025534241.1:145000-227500 GCF_020615455.1 Coregonus clupeaformis
CTGAGGACAGAGAGAACCAGGGTTAAAAAACTCTGATGCCACCAGTTTAGCTGTCTGAGGACAGAGAGAACCAGGGATATAGTGTATGTGTGTGAGTGTGTGTGTGTGTGTGTGTGTGTGAGTGTGTGTGTGTGTGTGTGTGTGTGTGTGTGTGTGTGTGTGTGTGTGTGTGTGTGTGTAGTGTGTGTGTGTGTGTGTGTGTGTGTGTGTGTGTGTGAAAGTGTGTGTGTGGAGTGTGTGAGTGTAGAGGTGTGTGTGTGTGTGTGTGTGTGTGTGTGTGTGTGTGTGTGCTCACCTCTTCTGAATATGCCAAGGCTTTGTAATGGCAGCAATGTCACTGGCTGTCATTAGCATCGACCTGTGGAGACAACACACACACACACACACACACACACACACACACACACACACACACACACACACACACACACACCACTGGATCAGAGTCGATCACGACTAGATGGTCCCTATGGGGCCCTGGTCAAAACTAGTGCACTAAATAGGGAATGGGGTGTCATACAGTAGTGCACTAAATAGGGGAATGGGGTACTATAATGTAGTGCACTACGTAAAGGAAGAGATGATGTGTCCCAAATTGCACCCTAGTGCACTACTTTTGACCAGGGTCCATAGAGTTAGGGTCCATAGATACAAGGTCCATAGATACAGGGTCCATAGATACAGGGTACATAGATACAGGGTCCATAGGGTTAGGTCCATAGATACAGCGTCCATAGGGTTAGGGGTCCATAGATACAGGGTCCATAGGGTTAGGGTCCATGGGGTTAGGGTCCATAGGGTTAGGTCCATAGATACAGGGTCCATAGATACAGGGCCCATAGATACAGGGTCCATAGATACAGGGTCCATAGATACAGGGTCCATAGATACAGGGTCCATAGGGTTAGGGTCGATAGGGTTAGGGGTCCATAGATACAGGGTCCATAGGGTTAGGTCCATAGATACAGGGTCCATAGATACAGGGTCCCATAGATACAGGGTCCATAGATACAGGGTCCATAGGGTTAGGTCGATAGGGTTAGGGTCCATAGATACAGGGTCCAGGGTTAGGGTCCATAGATACAGGGTCCATAGATACAGGGTCCATAGGGTTAGGGTCCATAGATACAGGGTCCATAGGTTAGGGCTCGATAGGGTTAGGGTCCATAGATACAGGGTCCATAGGTTAGGGTCCATAGGGTTAGGGTCCATAGATACAGGGTCCATAGATACAGGGTCCATAGGGTTAGGGTCCATAGATACAGGGTCCATAGGGTTAGGGTCCATAGATACAGGGTCCATAGGGTTAGGGTCCATAGGGTTAGGGTCCATAGATACAGGGTCCATAGGGTTAGGGTCCATAGATACAGGGTCCATAGATACAGGGTCCATAGGGTTAGGGTCCATAGATACAGGGTCCATAGATACAGGGTCCATAGATACAGGGTCCATAGATACAGGGTCCATAGATACAGGGTCCATAGGGTTAGGGTCCATAGGGTTAGGGTCCATAGGGTTAGGGTCCATAGATACAGGGTCCATAGATACAGGGTCCATAGGGTTAGGGTCCATAGGGTTAGGGTCCATAGATACAGGGTCCATAGGGTTAGGGGTCCATAGGGTTAGGGTCCATAGATACAGGGTCCATATATACAGGGTCCATAGGGTTAGGGTCCATAGATACAGGGTCCATAGGGTTAGGGTCCATAGATACAGGGTCCATAGATACAGGGTCCATAGGGTTAGGGTCCACAGGGTTAGGGTCCATAGATACAGGGTCCACAGGGTTAGGGTCCATAGATACAGAGTCCATAGGGTTAGGGTCCACAGGGTTAGGGTCCATAGATACAGGGTCCATAGGGTTAGGGTCCATAGATACAGAGTCCATAGGGTTAGGGTCCATAGATACAGGGTCCATAGGGTTAGGGTCCACAGGGTTAGGGTCCATAGATACAGGGTCCATAGATACAGGGTCCATAGATACAGGGTCCATAGATACAGGGTCCACAGGGTTAGGGTCCATAGATACAGGGTCCATAGATACAGGGGTCCACAGGGTTAGGGTCCATAGATACAGGGTCCATAGATACAGGGTCCATAGATACAGGGTCCATAGATACAGGGTCCATAGGGTTAGGGTCCATAGGTTAGGGTCCATAGGTTAGGGTCCATAGGGTTAGGGTCCATAGATACAGGGTCCATAGATACAGGGTCCATAGATACAGGGTCCATAGATACAGGGTCCATAGATACAGGGTCCATAGGGTTAGGGTCCATAGGGTTAGGGTCCATAGGGTTAGGGTCCATAGGGTTAGGGTCCATAGATACAGGGTCCATAGATACAGGGTCCATAGATACAGGGTCCATAGATACAGGGTCCATAGGGTTAGGGTCCATAGATACAGGGTCCATAGATACAGGGTCCATATAGTTAGGGTCCATAGATACAGAGTCCATAGGGTTAGGGTCCATAGATACAGGGTCCATAGATACAGGGTCCATAGGGTTAGGGTCCATAGGGTTAGGGTCCATAGATACAGGGTCCATAGGGTTAGGGTCCACAGGGTTAGGGTCCATAGATACAGGGTCCATAGATACAGGGTCCATAGATACAGGGTCCACAGGGTTAGGGTCCATAGATACAGGGTCCATAGATACAGGGTCCACAGGGTTAGGGTCCATAGATACAGGGTCCATAGATACAGGGTCCATAGATACAGGGTCCATAGATACAGGGTCCATAGGTACAGGGTCCATAGGGTTAGGGTCCATAGGTTAGGGTCCATAGGGTTAGGGTCCATAGATACAGGGTCCATAGGGTTAGGGTCCATGGGTTAGGGTCCATAGGGTTAGGGTCCATAGATACAGGGTCCATAGATACAGGGTCCATAGGGTTAGGGTCCATAGGGTTAGGGTCCATAGATACATGGTCCATAGATACAGGGTCCATAGATACAGGGTCCATAGGGTTAGGGTCCATAGATACAGGGTCCATAGATACAGGGTCCATAGGGTTAGGGTCCATAGACAGGGTCCATAGATACAGGGTCCATAGATACAGGGTCCATAGTGTTAGGGTCCATAGGGGTTAGGGTCCATAGATACAGGGTCCATAGGGTTAGGGTCCATAGATACAGAGTCCATAGATACAGGGTCCATAGATACAGGGTCCATAGGGTTAGGGTCCATAGATACAGAGTCCATAGATACAGGGTCCCATATACAGGGTCCATAGATACAGGGTCCATAGGGTTAGGGGTCCATAGATACAGGGGTCCATAGATACAGGGTCCATAGATACAGGGTCCATAGATACAGGGTCCATAGGGTTAGGGTCCATAGATACAGGGTCCATAGATACAGGGTCCATAGGGTTAGGTCCATAGATACAGGGTCCATAGGGTTAGGGTCCATAGGGTTAGGGTCCATAGGGGTTAGGGTCCATAGGGTTAGGGTCCATAGATACAGGGTCCATAGATACAGGGTCCATAGATACAGGGTCCATGGGGTTAGGGTCCATAGGGTTAGGGTCCATAGATACAGGGTCCATAGGGTTAGGGTCCATAGATACAGGGTCCATAGATACAAGGTCCATAGGGTTAGGGTCCATAGATACAGGGTCCATAGGGTTAGGGTCCATAGATACAGGGTCCATAGGGTTAGGGTCCATAGATACAGGGTCCATAGATACAGGGTCCATAGGGTTAGGGTCCACAGGGTTAGGGTCCATAGGGTTAGGGTCCATAGGGGTTAGGTCCATAGATACAGGGTCCATGGGGTTTGGGTCCATAGGGTTAGGGTCCATAGGGTTAGGGTCCATAGATACAGGGTCCATATGGTTAGGGGTCCATAGATACAGGGTCCATAGATACAGGGTCCATAGGGTTAGGTCCATAGGATTAGGGTCCATAGATACAGGGTCCATAGGGTTAGGGTCCATAGATACAGGGTCCATAGATACAGGGTCCATAGGGTTAGGGTCCATAGATACAGGGTCCATAGATACAGGGTCCATAGATACAGGGTCCATAGGGTTAGGGTCCATAGGGTTAGGGTCCATAGATACAGGGTCCATAGATACAGGGTCCATAGGGTTAGGGTCCATAGTTACAGGGTCCATAGATACAGGGTCCATAGATACAGGGTCCATAGATACAGGGTCCATAGGGTTAGGGTCCATAGGGTTAGGGTCCATAGATACAGGGTCCATAGGGTTAGGGTCCATAGGGTTAGGGTCCATAGATACAGGGTCCATAGGGTTAGGGTCCATAGGGTTAGGGTCCATGGGTTAGGGGTCCATAGATACAGGGTCCATAGATACAGGGTCCATAGGGTTAGGGTCCATAGATACAGAGTCCATAGATACAGGGTCCATAGGTTAGGGTCCATAGATACAGTGTCCATAGGGTTAGGGTCCATAGATACAGGGTCCATAGATACAGGGTCCATAGGGTTAGGGTCCATAGATACAGGGTCCATAGGGTTAGGGTCCATAGATACAGGGTCCATAGATACAGGGTCCATAGATACAGGGTCCATAGATACAGGGTCCATAGATACAGGGTCCATAGGGTTAGGGTCCATAGGGTTAGGGTCCATAGGGTTAGGGTCCATAGATACAGGGTCCATAGATACAGGGTCCATAGGGTTAGGGTCCATAGGGTTAGGGTCCATAGATACAGGGTCCATAGGGTTAGGGTCCATAGGGTTAGGGTCCATAGATACAGGGTCCATATATACAGGGTCCATAGGGTTAGGGTCCATAGATACAGGGTCCATAGGGTTAGGGTCCATAGATACAGGGTCCATAGATACAGGGTCCATAGGGTTAGGGTCCACAGGGTTAGGTCCATAGATACAGGGTCCACAGGGTTAGGGTCCATAGATACAGAGTCCATAGGGTTAGGGTCCACAGGGTTAGGGTCCATAGATACAGGGTCCATAGGGTTAGGGTCCATAGATACAGAGTCCATAGGGTTAGGGTCCATAGATACAGGGTCCATAGGGTTAGGGTCCACAGGGTTAGGGTCCATAGATACAGGGTCCATAGATACAGGGTCCATAGATACAGGGTCCATAGATACAGGGTCCACAGGGTTAGGGTCCATAGATACAGGGTCCATAGATACAGGGTCCACAGGGTTAGGGTCCATAGATACAGGGTCCATAGATACAGGGTCCATAGATACAGGGTCCATAGATACAGGGTCCATAGGGTTAGGGTCCATAGGGTTAGGGTCCATAGGGTTAGGGTCCATAGGGTTAGGGTCCATAGATACAGGGTCCATAGATACAGGGTCCATAGATACAGGGTCCATAGATACAGGGTCCATAGATACAGGGTCCATAGGGTTAGGGTCCATAGGGTTAGGGTCCATAGGGTTAGGGTCCATAGGGTTAGGGTCCATAGATACAGGGTCCATAGATACAGGGTCCATAGATACAGGGTCCATAGATACAGGGTCCATAGGGTTAGGGTCCATAGATACAGGGTCCATAGATACAGGGTCCATATAGTTAGGGTCCATAGATACAGAGTCCATAGGGCTAGGGTCCATAGATACAGGGTCCATAGATACAGGGTCCATAGGGTTAGGGTCCATAGGGTTAGGGTCCATAGATACAGGGTCCATAGGGTTAGGGTCCACAGGGTTAGGGTCCATAGATACAGGGTCCATAGATACAGGGTCCATAGATACAGGGTCCACAGGGTTAGGGTCCATAGATACAGGGTCCATAGATACAGGGTCCACAGGGTTAGGGTCCATAGATACAGGGTCCATAGATACAGGGTCCATAGATACAGGGTCCATAGATACAGGGTCCATAGGTACAGGGTCCATAGGGTTAGGGTCCATAGGGTTAGGGTCCATAGGGTTAGGGTCCATAGATACAGGGTCCATAGGGTTAGGGTCCATAGGGTTAGGGTCCATAGGGTTAGGGTCCATAGATACAGGGTCCATAGATACAGGGTCCATAGGGTTAGGGTCCATAGGGTTAGGGTCCATAGATACATGGTCCATAGATACAGGGTCCATAGATACAGGGTCCATAGGGTTAGGGTCCATAGATACAGGGTCCATAGATACAGGGTCCATAGGGGTTAGGGTCCATAGATACAGGGTCCATAGATACAGGGTCCATAGATACAGGGTCCATAGTGTTAGGGTCCATAGATACAGGGTCCATAGGGTTAGGGTCCATAGATACAGGGTCCATAGGGTTAGGGTCCATAGATACAGAGTCCATAGATACAGGGTCCATAGATACAGGGTCCATAGGGTTAGGGTCCATAGATACAGAGTCCATAGATACAGGGTCCATAGATACAGGGTCCATAGGGTTAGGGTCCATAGATACAGAGTCCATAGATACAGGGTCCATATATACAGGGTCCATAGATACAGGGTCCATAGGGTTAGGGTCCATAGATACAGGGTCCATAGATACAGGGTCCATAGATACAGGGTCCATAGATACAGGGTCCATAGGGTTAGGGTCCATAGATACAGGGTCCATAGATACAGGGTCCATAGGGTTAGGGTCCATAGATACAGGGTCCATAGGGTTAGGGTCCATAGGGTTAGGGTCCATAGGGTTAGGGTCCATAGGGTTAGGGTCCATAGATACAGGGTCCATAGATACAGGGTCCATAGATACAGGGTCCATAGGGTTAGGGTCCATAGGGTTAGGGTCCATAGATACAGGGTCCATAGGGTTAGGGTCCATAGATACAGGGTCCATAGATACAAGGTCCATAGGGTTAGGGTCCATAGATACAGGGTCCATAGGGTTAGGGTCCATAGATACAGGGTCCATAGGGTTAGGGTCCATAGATACAGGGTCCATAGATACAGGGTCCATAGGGTTAGGGTCCACAGGGTTAGGGTCCATAGGGTTAGGGTCCATAGGGTTAGGGTCCATAGATACAGGGTCCATAGGGTTGGGTCCATAGGGATAGGGTCCATAGGTTAGGGTCCATAGATACAGGGTCCATATGGTTAGGGTCCATAGATACAGGGTCCATAGATACAGGGTCCATAGGGTTAGGGTCCATAGGATTAGGGTCCATAGATACAGGGTCCATAGGGTTAGGGTCCATAGATACAGGGTCCATAGATACAGGGTCCATAGGGTTAGGGTCCATAGATACAGGGTCCATAGATACAGGGTCCATAGATACAGGGTCCATAGGGTTAGGTCCATAGGGGTTAGGGTCCATAGATACAGGGTCCATAGATACAGGGTCCATAGGGTTAGGGTCCATAGTTACAGGGTCCATAGATACAGGGTCCATAGATACAGGGTCCATAGATACAGGGTCCATAGGGTTAGGGTCCATAGGGTTAGGGTCCATAGATACAGGGTCCATAGGGTTAGGGTCCATAGGGTTAGGGTCCATAGATACAGGGTCCATAGGGTTAGGGTCCATAGGGTTAGGGTCCATAGGGTTAGGGTCCATAGATACAGGGTCCATAGATACAGGGTCCATAGGGTTAGGGTCCATAGATACAGAGTCCATAGATACAGGGTCCATAGGGTTAGGGTCCATAGATACAGTGTCCATAGGGTTAGGGTCCATAGATACAGGGTCCATAGATACAGGGTCCATAGGGTTAGGGTCCATAGATACAGGGTCCATAGATACAGAGTCCTAGATACAGGGTCCATAGGGTTAGGGTCCATGTGATCAGGGTCCATAGGGTTAGGGTCCATAGGGTTAGGGTCCATAGGGTTAGGTCCATAGATACAGGGTCCATAGATACAGGGTCCATAGGGTTAGGGTCCATAGGGTTAGGGTCCATAGATACAGGGTCCATAGATACAGGGTCCATAGAGTTAGGGTCCATAGATACAGGGTCCATAGGGTTAGGGTCCATAGATACAGGGTCCATAGGGTTAGGGTCCACAGGGTTAGGGTCCATAGATACAGGGTCCATAGATACAGGGTCCATAGAGTTAGGGTCCATAGATACAGGGTCCATAGAGTTAGGGTCCATAGATACAGGGTCCATAGGGTTAGGGTCCATAGGGTTAGGGTCCATAGATACAGGGTCCATAGGGTTAGGGTCCATAGGGTTAGGTCCATAGATACAGGGTCCTAGGGTTAGGGTCCATAGATACAGGGTCCATAGGGTTAGGGTCCATAGGGTTAGGGTCCATAGATACAGGGTCCATAGGGTTAGGGTCCATAGATACAGGGTCCATAGGGTTAGGGTCCACAGGTTAGGGTCCATAAAGGGTCCATAGGGTTAGGGTCCATAGATACAGAGTCCATAGGGTTAGGGTCCATAGATACAGGGTCCATAGGGTTAGGGTCCATAGGGTTAGGGTCCATAGATACAGGGTCCATAGATACAGGGTCCATAGATACAGGGTCCATAGATACAGGGTCCATAGATACAGGGTCCATAGGGTTAGGGTCCATAGATACAGGGTCCATAGGGTTAGGGTCCATAGATACAGGGTCCATAGATACAGGGTCCATAGATACAGGGTCCATAGATACAGGGTCCATAGGGTTAGGGTCCATAGATACAGGGTCCATAGATACAGGGTCCATAGATACAGGGTCCATAGGGTTAGGGTCCATAGGGTTAGGGTCCATAGGGTTAGGGTCCATAGGGTTAGGGTCCATAGATACAGGGTCCATAGGGTTAGGGCCCATAGGGTTAGGGTCCATAGGGTTAGGGTCCATAGATACAGGGTCCATAGATACAGGGTCCACAGGGTTAGGGTCCATAGATACAGGGTCCATAGATACAGGGTCCATAGGGTTAGGGTCCATAGAACAGGGTCCATAGGGTTAGGGTCCATAGATACAGGGTCCATAGATACAGGGTCCATAGAGTTAGGTCCATAGATACAGGGTCCATAGGGTTAGGGTCCATAGGGTTAGGGTCCACGTTAGATACAGGGTCCATAGATCAGGGTCCATAGATACAGGGTCCATAGGGATAGGGTCCACAGGGTTAGGGTCCATAGGGTTAGGGTCCATAGGGTTAGGGTCCATAGATACAGGGTCCATAGACAGGGTCCAGGATAGGGTCCATAGGGTTAGGGTCCATAGATACAGGGTCCATAGATACAGGGTCCATAGGGTTAGGGTCCATAAATACAGGGTCCATAGGGATAGGGTCCATAGATACAGGGTCCATAGGGTTAGGGTCCACAGGGTTAGGGTCCACAGAGTTAGGGTCCACAGGCTCAAAAGTAGTGCACTACATAGGGTTTAGGGTGCTCACCTTAGTAAGTCTCTGTGCCTGTCTTCCTCCCACCTCACTCCTTTCTGACCCAGCTCAAAGAACTCTGCCCTCCTCCTGAACAGACACACACAGAATGAGGCTACCGCAGAGTCTCCCCTGCTAGATGTATAATCACATGGTAAACTGGGGCCGAGCAGAGTCTCCCCTGCTAGATGTATAATCACATGGTAGACTGGGGCCGAGCAGAGTCTCCCCTGCTAGATGTATAATCACATGGTAAACTGGGGCCGAGCAGAGTCTCCCCTGCTAGATGTATAATCACATGGTAGACTGGGGCCGAGCAGAGTCTCCCCTGCTAGATGTATAATCACATGGTAAACTGGGGCCGAGCAGAGTCTCCCCCTGCTAGATGTATAATCACATGGTAAACTGGGGCCGAGCAGAGTCTCCCCTGCTAGATGTATAATCACATGGTAAACTGGGGGCCGAGCAGAGTCTCCCCTGCTAGATGTATAATCACATGGTAAACTGGGGGCCGAGCAGAGTCTCCCCCTGCTAGATGTCTAATCACATGGTAGACTGGGGCCGAGCAGAGTCTCCCCTGCTAGATGTATAATCACATGGTAGACTGGGGCCGAGCAGAGTCTCCCCTGCTAGATGTATAATCACATGGTAGACTGGGGCCGAGCAGAGTCTCCCCTGCTAGATGTATAATCACATGGTAGACTGGGGCCGAGCAGAGTCTCCCCTGCTAGATGTCTAATCCCATGGTAGACTGGGGCCGAGCTCCCTGACATCCAGGACCTCTACTTTAGGCGGTGTCAGAGGAAGGCCCCTAAAACGGTCAAAGACTCCAGCCACCCTAGTCATAGACTGTTCTCTCTGCTACCGCACGGCAAGCGGTACCGATGCACCAAGTCTGGAACCAACAGGACCCTGAACAGCTTCAAATCCCCAAGCTATAAGACTAGTGAATAGTTAGTTAAATAGTTAACCAAACAACTACCCAGACTATCTGCGCTGATCCTTTTTGCACTAACTCTTTTGTCCCCTGTAGCTCAGTTGGTAGAGCATGGCGCTTGCAACGCCAGGGTTGTGGGTTCGTTTCATACGGGGGCCAGTATGAAAATGTATGCACTCACTAACTGTAAGTCGCTCTGGATAAGAGCATCTGCTAAATGACTAAAAATGTAAAATGTAAATGTCTCATCACGTACGCTGCTGCTACTGTTTGTTATCTAGCCTGTTGACTAGTCACTTTATCCCTACCTATATGTACATATCTACTTCAATTGCCTCGTACCCCAGCACATCGACTCAGTACTGGTACCCGTGTATATAGCCAAGTTATTACCTCGTACCCCAGCACATGGACTCAGTACTGGTACCCTGTGTATATAGCCTAGTAATCATTACTCATTGTGTATTTATTCTACCTTGTATTATTACTACGTGTTATAACTAGTCTGTTATTGATCTGTTTACTCTCTCTCCTCGTTGTTGGGAAGGGCCCGTCAGTAGGAATTTCACTGGTAGTCTACACCTGTTGTTGGGAAGGGCCCGTCACTAGGCATTTCACTGGTAGTCTACACCTGTTGTTGGGAAGGGCCCGTCACTAGGCAGACTGAGTCTCACCGGGAAGGGCCCGTCACTAGGAGTTCACTGGTAGTCTACACCTGTTGTTGGGAAGGGCCCGTCACTAGGCATTTCACTGGTAGTCTACACCGGTTGTTGGGAAGGGCCCGTCACTAGGCATTTCACTGGTAGTCTACACCGGTTGTTGGGAAGGGCCCGTCACTAGGCATTTCACTGGTAGTCTACACCTGTTGTTGGGAAGGGCCCGTCACTAGGCATTTCACTGGTAGTCTACACCTGTTGTTGGGAAGGGCCCGTCACTAGGCATTTCACTGGTAGTCTACACCTGTTGTTGGGAAGGGCCCGTCACTAGGCATTTCACTGGTAGTCTACACCGGTTGTTGGGAAGGGCCCGTCACTAGGCATTTCACTGGAGACACCGGTTGTTGGGAAGGGCCCGTCACTAGGCACACTGGTAGTCTACACCGTTGTTGGGAAGGGCCCGTCACTAGGCATTTCACTGGTAGTCTACACCTGTTGTTGGGAAGGGCCCGTCACTAGGCATTTCACTGGTAGTCTACACCTGTTGTTGGGAAGGACCCGTCAGTAAGCATTTCACTGGTAGTCTACACCGGTTGTTTCCCAAGCATGTGACTAATTACGGTTCATTTAATCTGATATACATTAAAGTGTAAATATTACGTATAGACAACATGTACAATAATATACGGTATATATAGTAAAGTATAGACAACATATATAAGTAGATATATAGTTAAGTATACATACTCTATATAGACAACATATATAAGTAGATATATATAGTAAAGTATACATACTCTATATAGACAGCATATATAAGTAGATATATATAGTAAAGTATACATACTCTATAAAGACAACATATATAAGTATATATATAGTAAAGTATACATACTCTATATAGACAACATATATAAGTATATATATATAGTAAAGTATACATACTCTACATAGACAACATATATAAGTAGATATATTATAAAGTATACATACTCTATATAGACAACATATATAAGTAGATATATTATAAAGTATACATACTCTATATAGACAACATATATAAGTATATATATAGTAAAGTATACATACTCTATATAGACAACATATATAAGTAAATATATTATAAAGTATACATACTCTATATAGACAACATATATAAGTATATATATATAGTAAAGTATACATACTCTATATAGACAACATATATAAGTAGATATATTATAAAGTATACATACTCTATATAGACAACATATATAAGTATATATATACAGTAAAGTATACATACTCTATATAGACAACATATATAAGTATATATATAGTAAAGTATACATACTCTATATAGACAGCATATATAAGTAGATATATTATAAAGTATACATACTCTATATAAACAACATATACACTACCATTCAAAAGTTTGGGGTCACTTAGAAATGTCCTTGTTTTCGAAAGAAAAGCAATTTTGTCCAATAAAATAACATCAAATTGATCAGAAATACAGTGTAGACATTGTTAATGTTGTAAATGGCTATTGTAGCTGGAAACGGCTGATTTGTAATGGAATATCTACATAGGCGTACAGAGGCCCATTATCAGCAACCATCAGTCCTGTGTTCCAATGACACGTTGTGTTTGCTAATCCAAGTTTATCATTTTAAAAGGCTAATTGATCATTAGAAAACCCTTTTACAACTATGTTAGCACAGCTGAAAACTGTTGTGCTGATTAAAGAAACAATAAAACTGGCCTTCTTGAGACTAGTTGAGTATCTGGAGCAACAGCAATTGTGGGTTCGATTACAGGATCAAAATGGCCAGAAACAAATAACTTTGTTCTGAAACTCGTCAGTCTATTCTTGTTCTGAGAAATGAGGCTATTCCATGCGATAAATTGCCAAGAAACTGAAGATCTCGTACAACGCTGTGTACTACTCCCATCACAGAACAGCGCAAACTGGCTCTAACCAGAATAGAAAGAGGAGTGGGAGGCCCCGGTGCACAACTGAGCAAGAGGACAAATGCATTAGTGTCTAGTTTGAGAAACAGACGCCTCACAGGTCCTCAACTGGCAGCTTCATTAAATAGTACCCGCAGAAACACCAGTCTCAACGTCAACAGTGAAGAGGCGACTCCGGGATGCTGACCTTCTAGGTAGAGTTGCAAAGAAAAAGCCATATCTCAGACTCTGCCAATAAAAAGAAAAGATTAAGATGGGCAAAAGAACACATACACTGGACAGAGGAAGATTGGAAAAAGTGTTATGGACAGACGAATCAAAGATTGAGGTGTTCAGATCACAAAGAAGAACATTTGTGAGACGCAGACCAAATGAAAAGATGCTGGAGGAGTGCTTGATGCCATCTGTCAAGCATGGTGGAGGCAATGTGATGGTCTGGGGGTGCTTTGGTGGTGGTAAAGTGGGAGATTTGTACAGGGTAAAAGGGGATCTTGAAGAAGGAAGGATTTTGCAACGCCATGCCATACCCTGTGGACGGCACTTGATTGGAGCCAATTTCCTCCTACTACAGGACAATGACCCAAAGCACAGCTCCAAACTATGCAATAACTACTTAGGGGAAGAAGCAGTCAGCTGGTATTCTGTCTATAATGGAGTGGCCAGCACAGTCACCGGATCTCAACCCTATTGAGCTGTTGTGGGAGCAGCTTGACCGTATGGTACGTAAGAAGTGCCCATCAAGCCAATCCAACTTGTGGGAGGTGCTTCAGGAAGCATGGGGTGAAATCTCTTCAGATTACCTCAACAAATTGACAACTAGAATGCCAAAGGTCTGCAAGGCTAAAATTGCTGTAAATGGAGGATTCTTTGACGAAAGCAAAGTTTGAAGGACACAATTATTATTTATATTAAAAGTCATTATTTCTAACCTTGTCAATGACTACATTTCCTATGCATTTTGCTATAGTTCCTATTCAAACTCATTTCATGTATGTTTTCATGGAAAACAAGGACATTTCTAAGTGACCCCAAACTTTTGAACGGTAGTGTAAGTATATAGTAAAGTATACATACTCTATATAGACAACATATAAAAGTATATATATATTAAAGTATACATACTCTATATAGACAACATATATAAGTATATATATATATATAATAAAGTATACATACTCTATGTAGACAGCATATATAAGTAGATATATTATAAAGTATACATACTCCATATAGACAGCCAGGTCCGTAGCCAGGATGGCTTTCTCTATCATGGGTAACACTGTTCGGTAATCATCAGGACACAGACCACTGAGGATCTGACTGCCCTGGGGGAGGGGAGAGAGAGAGAGAGAGAGAGGGAGAGAGAGGGAGAGAGAGAGAGAGAGAGAGAGAGAGAGAGAGAGAGAGAGACAGAGAGAGAGAGAGAGAGAGAGAGAGAGAGAGACAGAGAGAGACAGAGAGAGAGAGAGAGAGAGAGAGAGAGAGAGAGAGAGACAGAGAGAGAGACAGAGAGAGGGAGAAGGGGAGAAGAGAGAGAGAATATTTGATTTTATTAGGATATCTTTTAGTCCTAATTTGAACTAATCTTCCAAGAGTCCTTAAACAAGAGAGTAGAAAGCGAGAGAGAGAGAGGGGGGCGGGGAATAGAGAGAGGGTGAGAGGGAGAGCAAGGGATGCATAAATGAATGAATTTGGCCTAATGGTTCAGTGTGAGGATGAAGATAAAATAATGAGGTGTTATGATGAGTGAGTGAATGATGGATGAAGAAATGGATGATCGAAAGAACAAAATAATGGAAAGATGGATGGGTGGATAAATGAATGAATGAATGCAGGGATGGATGGATGGATGGATGGATGGATGGATGGATGGATGGATGGATGGATGGATGGATGGATGGATGGATGGATGGATGGATGGATGGATGGATGGATGGTTCTAACCGGGTTGTTGAGGATGAAGAGGCACATGTCATAGTGATGATGCTCCAGAGAGGAGGTTCCATACAGCTGGGCTAGAGGCTGCTGAGTCCTGGAGAGAGGGGGAGAGAGGGGGAGATAGGGGGAGATAGAGGGAGAGGGGGGGAGGGGGAGGGAGAGGGGGGAGGGGGGAGAGGGGGAGAGGGGGAGGGAGAGAGAGAGAGAGAGAGAGAGGGGAGAGAGAGAGAGAGAAAGAGGAGAGAGAGAGGGGAGAGAGAGGGGGAGATAGAGGGGGGAGAGGGGGAGAGAGGGGAGAGAGAGGGGGGAGAGAGAGAGAGAGGGGGAGAGAGGGGGAGAGGGGGAGAGAGAAGGGGGAGAGAGAGGGGGGAGAGGGAGAGAGAGAGAGAGAGAGTGAAAGAGGAAACGAGGGAGGGAAGGGAGTGATAATGACGTGAGTGATTGGATAATGACGTGAGTGATTGGATAATGACGTGAGTGATTGGATAATGACGTGAGTGATTGGATAGTGACGTGAGTGATTGGATAATGTAGTGAGTGATTGGATGATGACGTGAGTGGTGGGAGTGACTGGATAATGAATGAATCAGAAAGTAAAACAACAAAATCAAGGAATGAAAGGAAAAAATGAATGAATTAGAGAAAGGTGGAAGGAGTGATAGAAGGACAGAAGGAGAGGTGTGAGTGTACCTCTCAATGTAGGAGTTACTAACTCCTCTGTGATCCAGGTCGTGGTTCAGAGTAGCTATCATCAGAGCCAACACCTCCAGACGAGATAAATTAGACTGAGAGAGAGAGAGAGAGAGAGAGGAGGGGGAGAGAGGAGGAGAGGGGAGGGAGAGAGGGAGGGCGAGACAGAGAGAGAGAGAGAGAGGGGAGAGAGGAGGGAAAGACAGAGAGAGAGAGGGGGGAGAGAGGAGGGAGAGACAGAGAGAGAGAGGGAGAGGGGAGGGGGGAGAGGGGGAGGGTGAGACAGAGAGAGAGGGGGGAGGGAGAGACAGAGAGAGAGGGGGAGAGGGAGGGTGAGACAGAGAGAGAGAGGGGAGGGAGAGACAGAGAGAGAGAGAGGGAGAGGAGGGGGAGAGGGAGGGTGAGACAGAGAGAGTGGGGGAGGGGGGAGGGAGAGACAGAGAGAGGGGGAGAGGGGGAGGGCGAGACAGAGAGAGAGGGGGAGGGGGAGGAGACAGAGAGAGAGGGGGGAGGGGAGGGTGAGACAGAGAGAGAGAGGGGAGGGAGAGACAGAGAGAGAGAGGGAGAGGGGAGGGGAGAGGGAGGGTGAGACAGAGAGAGGGGGGAGGGGGAGGGAGAGACAGAGAGAGAGGGGGAGAGGGGAGGGAGAGACAGAGAGAGAGGGGAGAGGGGAGGGCGAGACAGAGAGAGAGGGGGAGGGAGAGACAGAGAGAGGGGGAGAGGGAGGTGAGACAGAGAGAGAGAGGGGAGGGAGAGACAGAGAGAGAGAGGGAGAGGGGAGGGGGAGAGGGAGGGTGAGACAGAGAGAGTGGGGGAGGGGGGAGGGAGAGACAGAGAGAGAGGGGAGAGGGGAGGGAGAGACAGAGAGAGAGGGGGAGGGAGAGACAGAGAGAGAGGGGGAGAGGGGGGAGGGCGAGACAGAGAGAGAGGGGGAGGGAGAGACAGAGAGAGAGGGGGGAGGGGGAGGCAGAGACAGAGAGAGAGGGGGGAGGGGGGGGGGAGAGACAGAGAGAGAGGGGGGAGGGAGGAGGGAGAGACAGAGAGAGAGGGGGGAGGGGGGAGGGAGAGACAGAGAGAGAGGGGGAGAGGGGAGGGAGAGACAGACATACAGACAGCGTGAGCTGAGGAGGCTTTAATACTTTCCAATGAATTAATTAATGGAGGGAATTAATCTGTGACGCACCAGAGAGGAAGAGGCGAAGCAAGAGGGCTGACTCGCCCCAAAAATCTATCTCTGTGAAAGTAAGCGTTAACATTTGAGGTCCATGGGAGAGTGTCAAATTTGGTCAACGTTAAATATGATTGCTAATTTGCTATGTGAGGCTTATTTGATCTAATAGAAGGCTCGTAATGTTTAGGTTGTTACGAATGTACTGATAATGTACTGATAATGTACTAATAATGTACTGATAATGTACTGATAATGTACTGATAATGTACTAATAATGTACTGATAATGTACTGATAATGTACTGATAATGTACTGATAATTTACTAATAAGTATATACCTGTTATATATGTATTTCTTTGTATTTTGACTTTGTTTTGTTTTACCCCATATGTCTCTGTGTTGTTGTTTTTATCGCACTGCTTTGCTTTATCTTGGCTAGGTCGCAGTTGTAAATGAGAACTTGTTCTCAACTGGTTTACCTGGTTAAATAAAGGTGAAATAAAATAAAAATAAAATATTTTTAAAAAAATGTACTGATAAGTGGACGCATGTGGCATACAGGCATGTATAGCAATGGGAGTCAGTATATATATATAATATCATCAGCTACCCTGACCTCTAACCTTTAACCACACAGCTACCCTGACCTCTAACCTCTAACCTTTAACCACACAGCTACCCTGACCTCTAACCTTTAACCACACAGCTACCCTGACCTCTAACCTTTAACCACACAGCTACCCTGACCTCTAACCTCTAACCTTTAACCACACAGCAACCCTGACCTCTAACCTTTAACCCCACAGCAACCCTGACCTCTAACCTTTAACCACACAGCAACCCTGACCTCTAACCTTTAACCCCACAGCAACCCTGACCTCTAACCTTTAACCCCACAGCAACCCTGACCTCTAACCTTTAACCACACAGCTACCCTGACCTCTAACCTTTAACCACACAGCTACCCTGACCTCTAACCACACAGCAACCCTGACCTCTAACCTTTAACCACACAGCTACCCTGACCTCTAACCTTTAACCACACAGCTACCCTGACCTCTAACCTTTAACCACACAGCTACCCTGACCTCTAACCTTTAACCACACAGCAACCCTGACCTCTAACCTTTAACCACACAGCTACCCTGACCTCTAACCTTTAACCACACAGCTACCCTGACCTCTAATCTTTAACCACACAGCAACCCTGACCTCTAACCTTTAACCACACAGCTACCCTGACCTCTAACCTTTAACCACACAGCAACCCTGACCTCTAACCTTTAACCACACAGCAACCCTGAACTCTAACCTTTAACCACACAGCTACCCTGACCTCTAACCTTTAACCACACAGCTACCCTGACCTCTAACCTTTAACCACACAGCAACCCTGACCTCTAACCTTTAACCACACAGCTACCCTGACCTCTAACCTTTAACCACACAGCAACCCTGACCTCTAACCTTTAACCACACAGCTACCCTGACCTTTAACCACACAGCAACCCTGACCTCTAACCTTTAACCCCACAGCAACCCTGACCTCTAACCTTTAACCACACAGCTACCCTGACCTCTAACCTTTAACCACACAGCAACCCTGACCTCTAACCTTTAACCACACAGCTACCCTGACCTCTAACCTTTAACCACACAGCAACCCTGACCTCTACCCTTTAACCACACAGCAACCCTGACCTCTAACCTTTAACCCCACAGCTACCCTGACCTCTAACCTTTAACCACACAGCAACCCTGACCTCTAACCTTTAACCACACAGCTACCCTGACCTCTAACCTTTAACCACACAGCAACCCTGACCTCTAACCTTTAACCACACAGCTACCCTGACCTCTAACCTTTAACCACACAGCTACCCTGACCTCTAACCTTTAACCACACAGCAACCCTGACCTCTAACCTTTAACCCCACAGCTACCCTGACCTCTAACCTTTAACCACACAGCTACCCTGACCTCTAACCTTTAACCACACAGCTACCCTGACCTCTAACCACACAGCTACCCTGACCTCTAACCTTTAACCACACAGCAACCCTGACCTCTAACCTTTAACCACACAGCTACCCTGACCTCTAACCTTTAACCACACAGCAACCCTGACCTCTACCCTTTAACCACACAGCAACCCTGACCTCTAACCTTTAACCCCACAGCTACCCTGACCTCTAACCTTTAACCACACAGCAACCCTGACCTCTAACCTTTAACCACACAGCTACCCTGACCTCTAACCTTTAACCACACAGCTACCCTGACCTCTAACCTTTAACCACACAGCTACCCTGACCTCTAACCTTTAACCACACAGCTACCCTGACCTCTAACCTTTAACCACACAGCAACCCTGACCTCTAACCTTTAACCACACAGCTACCCTGACCTCTATAACCACACAGCTACCCTGACCTCTAACCTTTAACCACACAGCTACCCTGACCTCTAACCTTTAACCACACAGCAACCCTGACCTCTAACCTTTAACCACACAGCAACCCTGACCTCTAACCTTTAACCACACAGCAACCCTGACCTCTAACCTTTAACCACACAGCTACCCTGACCTCTAACCTTTAACCACACAGCTACCCTGACCTCTAACCTTTAAACCCCACAGCACCCCTGACCTCTAACCTTTAACCCACAGCTACCCTGACCTCTAACCTTTAACCACACAGCTACCCTGACCTCTAACCTTCTAACCTTTAACCAAGCTACCCTGACCTCTAACCTTTAACCACACAGCTACCCTGACCTCAAACCTTTAACCACACAGCAACCCTGACCTCTAACCACACAGCTACCCTGACCTCTAACCTCTAACCACACAGCAACCCTGACCTCTAACCTTTAACCACACAGCTACCCTGACCTCTAACCTTTAACCACACAGCTACCCTGACCTCTAACCTTTAACCACACAGCTACCCTGACCTCTAACCTTTAACCACACAGCTACCCTGACCTCAACCTCAACCTTTAACCACACAGCTACCCTGACCTCTAACCTTTAACCACACAGCTACCCTGACCCAACCTCTAACCTTTAACCACACAGCAACCCTGACCTCTAACCTTTAACCACACAGCTACCCTGACCTCTAACCTTTAACCACACAGCAACCCTGACCTCTAACCTTTAACCACACAGCAACCCTGACCTCTAACCTTTAACCACACAGCTACCCTGACCTCTAACCTTTAACCACACAGCAACCCTGACCTCTAACCTTTAACCACACAGCTACCCTGACCTCTAACCTTTAACCACACAGCAACCCTGACCTCTAACCTTTAACCACACAGCAACCCTGACCTCTAACCTTTAACCACACAGCAACCCTGACCTCTAACCTTTAACCACACAGCAACCCTGACCTCTAACCTTTAACCACACAGCTACCCTGACCTCTAACCTTTAACCACACAGCTACCCTGACCTCTAACCTTTAACCACACAGCAACCCTGACCTCTAACCTTTAACCACACAGCTACCCTGACCTCTAACCTTTAACCACACAGCTACCCTGACCTCTAACCTTTAACCACACAGCTACCCTGACCTCTAAACTTTAACCACACAGCAACCCTGACCTCTAACCTTTAACCACACAGCTACCCTGACCTCTAACCTTTAACCACACAGCTACCCTGACCTCTAACTTTAACCACACAGCAACCCTGACCTCTAACCTTTAACCACACAGCAACCCTGACCTCTAACCTTTAACCACACAGCAACCCTGACCTCTAACATTTAACCACACAGCTACCCTGACCTCTAACCTTTAACCACACAGCTACCCTGACCTCTAAACACAGCTACCCTGACCTCTAACCTCTAACCACACAGCAACCCTGACCTCTAACCTTTAACCACACAGCAACCCTGACCTCTAACCTTTAACCACACAGCTACCCTGACCTCTAACCTTTAACCACACAGCAACCCTGACCTCTAACCTTTAACCACACAGCTACCCTGACCTCTAACCTTTAACCACACAGCAACCCTGACCTCTAACCTTTAACCACACAGCAACCCTGACCTCTAACCTTTAACCACACAGCAACCCTGACCTCTAACCTTTAACCACACAGCTACCCTGACCTCTAACCTTTAACCACACAGCTACCCTGACCTCTAACCTTTAACCACACAGCTACCCTGACCTCTAACCTTTAACCACACAGCAACCCTGACCTCTAACCTTTAACCACACAGCAACCCTGACCTCTAACCTTTAACCACACAGCTACCCTGACCTCTAACCTTTAACCACACAGCTACCCTGACCTCTAACCTTTAACCACACAGCTACCCTGACCTCTAAACTTTAACCACACAGCAACCCTGACCTCTAACCTTTAACCACACAGCTACCCTGACCTCTAACCTTTAACCACACAGCTACCCTGACCTCTAACCTTTAACCACACAGCTACCCTGACCTCTAATCTTTAACCACACAGCAACCCTGACCTCTAACCTTTAACCACACAGCAACCCTGACCTCTAACCTTTAACCACACAGCAACCCTGACCTCTAACATTTAACCACACAGCTACCCTGACCTCTAACCTTTAACCACACAGCTACCCTGACCTCTAACCACACAGCTACCCTGACCTCTAACCTCTAACCACACAGCAACCCTGACCTCTAACCTTTAACCACACAACCCGACCCTAACCTTTAACCACACAGCTACCCTGACCTCTAACCTTTAACCACACAGCAACCCTGACCTCTAACCTTTAACCACACAGCTACCCTGACCTCTAACCTTTAACCAACAGCAACCTGACAACCTAACCACACAGCAACCCTGACCTCTAACCTTTAACCACACAGCAACCCTGACCTCTAACCTTAACCACACAGCTACCCTGACCTCTAACCACACAGCTACCCTGACCTCTAACCACACAGCTACCCTGACCTCTAACCTTTAACCACACAGCAACCCTGACCTCTAACCTTTAACCACACAGCTACCCTGACCTCTAACCTTTAACCACACAGCAACCCTGACCTCTAACCTTTAACCACACAACTACCCTGACCTCTAACCTTTAACCACACAGCTACCCTGACCTCTAGCCTTTAACCACACAGCTACCCTGACCTCTAACCTTTAACCACACAGCAACCCTGACCTCTAACCTTTAACCACACAGCAACCCTGACCTCTAACCACACAGCTACCCTGACCTCTAACCTTTAACCTCACAGCTACCCTGACCTCTAACCTTTAACCACACAGCTACCCTGACCTCTAACCTCTAACCTTTAACCACACAGCTACCCTGACCTCTAACCTTTAACCACACAGCAACCCTGACCTCTAACCTTTAACCACACAGCTACCCTGACCTTTAACCACACAGCAACCCTGACCTCTAACCTTTAACCACACAGCAACCCTGACCTCTAACCTTTAACCACACAGCTACCCTGACCTCTAACCTTTAACCACACAGCTACCCTGACCTCTAACCTTTAACCACACAGCTACCCTGACCTCTAACCTTTAACCACACAGCAACCCTGACCTCTAACCTTTAACCACACAGCTACCCTGACCTCTAACCTTTAACCACACAGCTACCCTGACCTCTAACATTTAACCACACAGCTACCCTGACCTCTAACCTTTAACCACACAGCTACCCTGAACTCGAACCTTTAACCACACAGCAACCCTGACCTCTAACCTTTAACCACACAGCAACCCTGACCTCTAACCTTTAACCACACAGCTACCCTGACCTCTAACCTTTAACCACACAGCTACCCTGAACTCGAACCTTTAACCACACAGCTACCCTGACCTCTAACCTTTAACCACACAGCTACCCTGACCTCTAACCACACAGCTACCCTGACCTCTAACCTTTAACCACACAGCTACCCTGACCTCTAACCTTTAACCACACAACAACCCTGACCTCTAACCTTTAACCACACAGCAACCCTGACCTCTAACCTTTAACCACACAGCTACCCTGACCTCAAACCTTTAACCACACAGCAACCCTGACCTCTAACCACACAGCTACCCTGACCTCTAACCTCTAACCACACAGCAACCCTGACCTCTAACCTTTAACCACACAGCTACCATGACCTCTAACCTTTAACCACACAGCTACCCTGACCTCTAACCTTTAACCACACAGCTACCCTGACCTCTAACCTTTAACCACACAGCTACCCTGACCTCTAACCTCTAACCTTTAACCACACAGCTACCCTGACCTCTAACCTTTAACCACACAGCAACCCTGACCTCTAACCTCTAACCTTTAACCACACAGCAACCCTGACCTCTAACCTTTAACCACACAGCTACCCTGACCTCTAACCTTTAACCACACAGCAACCCTGACCTCTAACCTTTAACCACACAGCAACCCTGACCTCTAACCTTTAACCACACATCAACCCTGACCTCTAACCTTTAACCACACAGCAACCCTGACCTCTAACCTTTAACCACACAGCTACCCTGACCTCTAACCTTTAACCACACAGCAACCCTGACCTCTAACCTTTAACCACACAGCAACCCTGACCTCTAACCTTTAACCACACAGCAACCCTGACCTCTAACCTTTAACCACACAGCAACCCTGACCTCTAACCTTTAACCACACAGCTACCCTGACCTCTAACCTTTAACCACACAGCTACCCTGACCTCTAACCTTTAACCACACAGCAACCCTGACCTCTAACCTTTAACCACACAGCTACCCTGACCTCTAACCTTTAACCACACAGCTACCCTGACCTCTAACCTTTAACCACACAGCTACCCTGACCTCTAAACTTTAACCACACAGCAACCCTGACCTCTAACCTTTAACCACACAGCTACCCTGACCTCTAACCTTTAACCACACAGCTACCCTGACCTCTAACCTTTAACCACACAGCTACCCTGACCTCTAATCTTTAACCACACAGCAACCCTGACCTCTAACCTTTAACCACACAGCAACCCTGACCTCTAACCTTTAACCACACAGCAACCCTGACCTCTAACATTTAACCACACAGCTACCCTGACCTCTAACCTTTAACCACACAGCTACCCTGACCTCTAACCACACAGCTACCCTGACCTCTAACCTCTAACCACACAGCAACCCTGACCTCTAACCTTTAACCACACAGCTACCCTGACCTCTAACCTTTAACCACACAGCTACCCTGACCTCTAACCTTTAACCACACAGCAACCCTGACCTCTAACCTTTAACCACACAGCTACCCTGACCTCTAACCTTTAAACACACAGCTACCCTGACCTCTAACCACACAGCTACCCTGACCTCTAACCACACAGCTACCCTGACCTCTAACCTTTAACCACACAGCAACCCTGACCTCTAACCTTTAACCACACAGCTACCCTGACCTCTAACCTTTAACCACACAGCAACCCTGACCTCTAACCTTTAACCACACAACTACCCTGACCTCTAACCTTTAACCACACAGCTACCCTGACCTCTAGCCTTTAACCACACAGCTACCCTGACCTCTAACCTTTAACCACACAGCAACCCTGACCTCTAACCTTTAACCACACAGCAACCCTGACCTCTAACCACACAGCTACCCTGACCTCTAACCTTTAACCTCACAGCTACCCTGACCTCTAACCTTTAACCACACAGCTACCCTGACCTCTAACCTCTAACCTTTAACCACACAGCTACCCTGACCTCTAACCTTTAACCACACAGCAACCCTGACCTCTAACCTTTAACCACACAGCTACCCTGACCTTTAACCACACAGCAACCCTGACCTCTAACCTTTAACCACACAGCAACCCTGACCTCTAACCTTTAACCACACAGCTACCCTGACCTCTAACCTTTAACCACACAGCTACCCTGACCTCTAACCTTTAACCACACAGCTACCCTGACCTCTAACCTTTAACCACACAGCAACCCTGACCTCTAACCTTTAACCACACAGCTACCCTGACCTCTAACCTTTAACCACACAGCTACCCTGACCTCTAACATTTAACCACACAGCTACCCTGACCTCTAACCTTTAACCACACAGCTACCCTGAACTCGAACCTTTAACCACACAGCAACCCTGACCTCTAACCTTTAACCACACAGCAACCCTGACCTCTAACCTTTAACCACACAGCTACCCTGACCTCTAACCTTTAACCACACAGCTACCCTGAACTCGAACCTTTAACCACACAGCTACCCTGACCTCTAACCTTTAACCACACAGCTACCCTGACCTCTAACCACACAGCTACCCTGACCTCTAACCTTTAACCACACAGCAACCCTGACCTCTAACCTCTAACCACACAGCTACCCTGACCTCTAACCTTTAACCACACAGCACCCGCCCAACCTTACCCACACAGCTACCCTGACCTCTAACCTTTAACCACACAGCTACCCTGACCTCTAACCTTTAACCACACAGCTACCCTGACCTCTAACCTTTAACCACACAGCTACCCTGACCTCTAACCTTTAACCACACAGCTACCCTGACCTCTAACCTTTAACCACACAGCTACCCTGACCTCTAACCTTTAACCACACAGCTACCCTGACCTCTAACCTTTAACCTCACAGCAACCCCTGACCTCTAACCTTTAACCACACAGCTACCCTGACCTCTAACCTTTAACCACACAGCAACCCTGACCTCTAACCTTTAACCACACAGCTACCCTGACCTCTAACCTTTAACCACACAGCTACCCTGACCTCTAACCTTTAACCACACAGCAACCCTGACCTCTAACCTTTAACCACACAGCTACCCTGACCTCTAACCTTTAACCACACAGCTACCCTGACCTCTAACCTTTAACCACACAGCAACCCTGACCTCTAACCTTTAACCACACAGCTACCCTGACCTCTAACCTTTAACCACACAGCTACCCTGACCTCTAACCTTTAACCACACAGCAAGCCCTGACCTCTAACCTTTAACCACACAGCAACCCCTGACCTCTAACCTTTAACCACACAGCTACCCTGACCTCAAACCTTTAACCACACAGCAACCCTGACCTCTAACCTTTAACCACACAGCAACCCTGACCTCTAACCTTTAACCTCACAGCTACCCTGACCTCTAACCTTTAACCACACAGCTACCCTGACCTCTAACCACACAGCAACCCTGACCTCTACCCTTTAACCACACAGCTACCCTGACCTCTAACCTTTAACCACACAGCAACCCTGACCTCTAACCTTTAACCACACAGCTACCCTGACCTCTAACCTCTAACCTTTAACCACACAGCAACCCTGACCTCTAACCTTTAACCACACAGCTACCCTGAACTCTAACCTCTAACCACACAGCTACCCTGACCTCTAACCTTTAACCACACAGCTACCCTGACCTCGAACCTTTAACCACACAGCTACCCTGACCTCTAACCACACAGCAACCCTGACCTCTAACCTTTAACCACACAGCTACCCTGACCTCTAACCTCTAACCACACAGCTACCCTGACCTCTAACCTTTAACCACACAGCTACCCTGACCTCTAACCTTTAACCACACAGCTACCCTGACCTCTAACCTTTAACCACACAGCAACCCTGACCTCTAACCACACAGCAACCCTGACCTCTAACCTTTAACCACACAGCAACCCTGACCTCTAACCTTTAACCACACAGCAACCCTGACCTCTAACCTTTAACCACACAGCAACCCTGACCTCTAACCACACAGCAACCCTGACCTCTAACCTTTAACCACACAGCTACCCTGACCTCTAACCTTTAACCACACAGCTACCCTGACCTCTAACCTTTAACCACACAGCTACCCTGACCTCTAACCTTTAACCACACAGCTACCCTGACCTCTAACCTTTAACCACACAGCTACCCTGACCTCTAACCTTTAACCACACAGCTACCCTGACCTCTAACCTTGAACCACACAGCTACCCTGACCTCTAACCTTTAACCACACAGCAACCCTGACCTCTAACCTTTAACCACACAGCTACCCTGACCTCTAACCTTTAACCACACAGCAACCCTGACCTCTAACCTTTAACCACACAGCTACCCTGACCTCTAACCTTTAACCACACAGCTACCCTGACCTCTAACCTTTAACCACACAGCTACCCTGACCTCTAACCTTTAACCACACAGCTACCCTGACCTCTAACCTTTAACCACACAGCTACCCTGACCTCTAACCTTTAACCACACAGCTACCCTGACCTCTAACCTTTAACCACACAGCAACCCTGACCTCTAACCTTTAACCACACAGCTACCCTGACCTCTAACCTTTAACCACACAGCAACCCTGACCTCTAACCTTTAACCACACAGCTACCCTGACCTCTAACCTTTAACCACACAGCAACCCTGACCTCTAACCTTTAACCACACAGCTACCCTGACCTCTAACCTTTAACCACACAGCAACCCTGACCTCTAACCTTTAACCACACAGCAACCCTGACCTCTAACCTTTAACCACACAGCTACCCTGACCTCTAACCACACAGCAACCCTGACCTCTAACCTTTAACCTCTGACCTAAAACATTGTGAAAAGGAGTAGGGGTTCTACCTGATCTTGTCCATTTAAGAAAGCCTCGTTTTCCTTTCTGGTTTGTTTCTAAACGGTGTGGCCTTTCTGAACACAACCCAGCGGAGAATCACCATGGAACAGGTGTATTACTCCAGGAATAGGCTGGGTCCGGGAAACAGGCTTCACTGACCTGTAACCCCTAACCTCTGACCTCTCACCTCTAACTGGTCTGTAGACGTCATCATAGAGAACATGCACTGAGCCCTAACCTCTGACCTCTGACCTCTCACCTGTAACTGGTCTGTAGACGTCATCATAGCGAACATGCACTGGGCGGTGCTGAGGCCGTGGCTCCAGTTGTGATAGGGCACGTTGCTAC
The DNA here is from genome assembly GCF_020615455.1 of Coregonus clupeaformis. Taxonomy (NCBI): domain Eukaryota; kingdom Metazoa; phylum Chordata; class Actinopteri; order Salmoniformes; family Salmonidae; genus Coregonus; species Coregonus clupeaformis. Next base: position 172,574 of record NW_025534241.1, read on the forward strand.
GGTAACCACGCCTTACACTCAGAACCCACTGACAGAGACACTGGAGGGGGAGGAAAGAATGGGGAGATGGAGAGAGGGGGAGAGAATGGTAAAGTGATGAAGGTAAAAGGACACCAATAGGAGATGGTAAAGTGATGAAGGTAAAAGGACGCCAATAGGAGATGGTAAAGTGATGAAGGTAAAAGGACGCCAATAGGAGATGGTAAAGTGATGAAGGTAAAAGGACACCAATAGGAGATGGTAAAGTGATGAAGGTAAAAGGACGCCAATAGGAGATGGTAAAGTGATGAAGGTAAAAGGACGCTAATAGGAGATGGTAAAGTGATGAAGGTAAAAGGGACGTCAATAGGAGATGGTAAAGTGATGAAGGTTAAAGGACGCCAATAGGAGATGGTAAAGTGATGAAGGTGAAAGGACGCCAATAGGAGATGGTAAAGTGATGAAGGTAAAAGGACGCTAATAGGAGATGGTAAAGTGATGAAGGTAAAAGGACGCTAATAGGAGATGGTAAAGTGATGAAGGTAAAAGGACGCCCATAGGAGATGGTAAAGTGATGAAGGTAAAAGGACGCCAATAGGAGATGGTAAAGTGATGAAGGTAAAAGGACGCCAATAGGAGATGGTAAAGTGATGAAGGTAAAGGACGCCAATAGGAGATGGTAAAGTGATGAAGGTAAAAGGACGCCAATAGGAGATGGTAAAGTGATGAAGGTAAAAGGACACCAATAGGAGATGGTAAAGTGATGAAGGTAAAAGGACGCCAATAGGAGATGGTAAAGTGATGAAGGTAAAAGGACGCCAATAGGAGATGGTAAAGTGATGAAGGTAAAAGGACGCCAATAGGAGATGGTAAAGTGATGAAGGTAAAAGGACGGCAATAGGAGATGGTAAAGTGATGAAGGTAACAGGACGCCAATAGGAGATGGTAAAGTGATGAAGGTAAAAGGACGCCAATAGGAGATGGTAAAGTGATGAAGGTAAAAGGACGCCAATAGGAGATGGTAAAGTGATGAAGGTAAAAGGACGGCAATAGGAGATGGTAAAGTGATGAAGGTAAAAGGACGCCAATAGGAGATGGTAAAGTGATGAAGGTAAAAGGACGCCAATAGGAGATGGTAAAGTGATGAAGGTAAAAGGACGCCAATAGGAGATGGTAAAGTGATGAAGGTAAAAGGACGCCAATAGGAGATGGTAAAGTGATGAAGGTAAGGGACGCCAATAGGAGATGGTAAAGTGATGAAGGTAAAAGGACGCCAATAGGAGATGGTAAAGTGATGAAGGTAAAAGGACGCCAATAGGAGATGGTAAAGTGATGAAGGTAAAAGGACGCCAATAGGAGATGGTAAAGTGATGAAGGTAAAAGGACGCCAATAGGAGATGGTAAAGTGATGAAGGTAAAAGGACGCCAATAGGAGATGGTAAAGTGATGAAGGTAAAAGGACACCAATAGGAGATGGTAAAGTGATGAAGGTAAAAGGACGCCAATAGGAGATGGTAAAGTGATGAAGGTAAAAGGACGCCAATAGGAGGAGATGGTAAAGTGATGAAGGTAAAAGGACGCCAATAGGAGATGGTAAAGTGATGAAGGTAAAAGGACGCCAATAGGAGATGGTAAAGTGATGAAGGTAACAGGATGCCAATAGGAGATGGTAAAGTGATGAAGGTAAAAGGACGGCAATAGGAGATGGTAAAGTGATGAAGGTAAAAGGACGCCAATAGGAGATGGTAAAGTGATGAAGGTAAAAGGACGCCAATAGGAGATGGTAAAGTGATGAAGGTAAAAGGACGCCAATAGGAGATGGTAAAGTGATGAAGGTAAAAGGACGCCAATAGGAGATGGTAAAGTGATGAAGGTAACAGGACGCCAATAGGAGATGGTAAAGTGATGAAGGTAAAAGGACGGCAATAGGAGATGGTAAAGTGATGAAGGTAAAAGGACGCCAATAGGAGATGGTAAAGTGATGAAGGTAAAAGGACGCCAATAGGAGATGGTAAAGTGATGAAGGTAAAAGGACGCCAATAGGAGATGGTAAAGTGATGAAGGTAAAAGGACGCCAATAGGAGATGGTAAAGTGATGAATCAATCAATCAATCAATTTTATTTTATATAGCCCTTCTTACATCAGCTAATATCTCGAAGTGCTGTACAGAAACCCAGCCTAAAACCCCAAACAGCTAGTAATGCAGGTGTAGAAGCACGGTGGCTAGGAAAAACTCCCTAGAAAGGCAAAACCTAGGAAGAAACCTAGAGAGGAACCAGGCTATGAGGGGTGGCCAGTCCTCTTCTGGCTGTGCCGGGTGGAGATTATAACAGAACCATGCCAAGATGTTCAAAAATGTTCATAAGTGACAAGCATGGTCAAATAATAATCAGGAATAAATCTCAGTTGGCTTTTCATAGCCGATCATTAGAGTTTAAAACAGCAGGTCTGGGACAGGTAGGGGTTCCATAACCGCAGGCAGAACAGTTTAAACTGGAATAGCAGCAAGGCCAGGCGGACTGGGGACAGCAAGGAGTCACCACGGCCGGTAGTCCCGACGTATGGTCCTAGGGCTCAGGTCTCTCAGTTGGCTTTTCATAGCCGATCATTTAGAGTTGAAAACAGCAGGTCTGGGACAGGTAGGGGTTTCGTAGCCGCAGGCAGAACAGTTGAAACTGGAATAGCAGCAAGGCCAGGCGGACTGGGGACAGCAAGGTGTCATCATGCCCGGTAGTCCTGACGTATGGTCCTAGGGCTCAGGTTCTCAGAGAGAAAGAGAGAACGAGAGAATTAGAGAGAGCATACTTAAATTCACACAGGACACTGGATAAGACAGGAGAAGTACTCCAGGTATAACCAACTAACCCCAGCCCCCGACACATAAACTACTGCAGCATAAATACTGGAGGCTGAGACAGGAGCGGTCCGGAGACACTGTGGCCCCATCCGAAGAAACCCCGGACAGGGCCAAACAGGAAGGATATAACCCCACCCACTCCGCCAAAGCACAGCCCCGCACCACTAGAGGGATATCCCCAACCACCAACTTACAATCCTGAGACAAGGCCGAGTATAGCCCACAGAGGTCTCCACCACAGCACAAACCAAGGGGGGCGCCAACCCAGACAGGAAGATCACGTCAGTAACTCAACCCACTCAAGTGACGCACCTCCCAGGGACGGCATGAAAGAGCACCAGCAAGCCAGTGACTCAGCCCCTGCAACAGGGTTAGAGGCAGAGAACCCCAGTGGAGAGGGGAACCGGCCCGGCAGAGACAGCAAGGGCTGTTCGTTGCTCCAGCCTTTCCGTTCACCTTCACACTCCTGGGCCAGACTACACTCAATCATATGACCTACTGAAGAGATAAGTCTTCAGTAAAGACTTAAAGGTTGAGACCGAGTCTGCGTCTCTCACATGGGTAGGCAGACTGTTCCATAAAAATGGAGATCTATAGGAGAAAGCCCTGCCTCCCGCTGTTTGCTTAGGAAATTCTAGGGACAATTAGGAGGCCTGCGTCTTGTGACCGTAGCGCACGTATTGGTATGTACGGCAGGACCAACTCGGAAAGATAGGTAGGAGCAAGCCCATGTAACGCTTTATAGGTTAACAGTAAAACCTTGAAATCAGCCCTTGCCTTAACAGGAAGCCAGTGTAGGGAAGCTAGCACTGGAGTAATATGATCAAATTTCTTGGTTCTAGTCAGGATTCTAGCAGCCGTATTTAGCACTAACTGAAGTTTATTTAGTGCTTTATCCGGGTAGCCGGAAAATAGAGCATTGCAGTAGTCTAATCTAGAAGTAACAAATGCATGGATTAATTTTTCTGCATCATTTTTGGACAGAACATTTCTGATTTTTGCAATGTTACGTAGATGGAAAAAAGCTGTCCTTGAAACAGTCTTGATATGTTCTCAAAAGAGAGATCAGGGTCAAGAGTAACGCCTAGGTCCTTCACAGTTTTATTTGAGACGACTTTACAACCATCAAGATGAATTGTCAGATTTAACAGAAGATCTCTTTGTTTCTTGGGACCTAGTACAAGCATCTCTGTTTTGTCCGAGTTTAAAAGTAAAAAGTTTTCAGCCATCCACTTCCTTATGTCTGAAACACAGGCTTCTAGCGAGGGCAATTTTGGGGCTTCACCATGCTTCATTGAAATGTACAGCGTGTGTCATCCGCATAGCAGTGAAAGTTAACATTATGTTTTCGAATAACATCCCCAAGAGGTAAAATATATAGTGAAAACAATAGTGGTCCTAAAACGGAACCTTGAGGAACACCGAAATGTACAGTTGATTTGTCGGAGGACAGACCATTCACAGAGACAAACTGATATCTTTCCGACAGGTAGGATCTAAACCAGGCCAGAACTTGTCCGTGTAGACCAATTTGGGTTTCCAGTCTCTCCAAAAGAATGTGGTGATCGATGGTGTCAAAGGGCTAAGGTCTAGTAGCACGAGGACAGATGCAGAGCCTCGGTCTGACGCCATTAAAAGGTCATTTACCACCTTCACAAGTGCAGTCTCAGTGCTATGATGGGGTCTAAAACCAGACTGAAGCATTTCGTATACATTGTTTGTCTTCAGAAAGGCAGTGAGTTGCTGCGCAACAGCTTTTTCTAAAATTTTTGAGAGGAATGGAAGATTCGATATAGGCCGATAGTTTTTTATATTTTCCGGGTCAAGGTTTGGCTTTTTCAAGAGAGGCTTTATCACTGCCACTTTTAGTGAGTTTGGTACACATCCGGTGGATAGAGAGCTGTTTATTATGTTCAACATAGGAGGGCCAAGCACAGGAAGCAGCTCCTTCAGCAGTTTAGTAGGAATAGGATCCAGTATGCAGCTTGAAGGTTTAGAGGCCATGATTATTTTCATCATTGTGTCAAGAGATATAGTACTAAAACACTTAAGTGTCTCTCCCGATCCCAGGCCCTCGCAGAGTGAGCAGATCCAGGACAGCTAAGCCCTGGAGGAATACGCAGATTCAAAGAGGAGTCCGTAATTTGCTTTCTAATGGTCATGATCTTTTCCTCAAAGAAGTTCATGAATTTATCACTGCTGAAGTGAAAACCATCCTCTCTTGGGGAATGCTGCTTTTTAGTTAGCTTTGCAACAGTATCAAAAAGAAATTTTGGATTGTTCTTATTTTCCTCGATTAATTTGGAAAAGTAGGATGATCGAGCAGCAGTGAGGGCTCTTCGGTACTGCACGGTACTGTCTTTCCAAGCTAGTCGGAAGACTTCCAGTTTGGTGTGGCGCCATTTCGCTCCAATTTCCTGGAAGCTTGCTTCAAAGCTCGGTATTTTCTGTATACCAGGGAGCTAGTTTCTTATGACAAATGTTTTTCGTTTTTAGGGGTGCAACTGCATCTAGGGTATTGCGCAAGGTTAAATTGAGTTCCTCAGTTAAGTGGTTAACTGATTTTTGTCCTCTGACGTCCTTGGGTAGGCAGAAGGAGTCTGGAAGGGCATCAATGAATTTTTGTGTTGTCTGAGAATTTATAGCACGACTTTTGATGCTCCTTGGTTGGGGTCTGAGCAGATTATTTGTTGCGATTGCAAACGTAATAAAATGGTGGTCCGATAGTCCAGGATTTTGTGGAAAAACATTAAGATCTACAACATTTATTCCATGGGACAAAACTAGGTCCAGAGTATGACTGTGGCAGTGAGTAGGTCCAGAGACATGTTGGACAAAACCCACTGAGTCGATAATGGCTCCGAAAGACTTTTGGAGTGGGTCTGTGGACTTCTCCATGTGAATATTAAAATCACCAAAAATTAGAATATGATCTGCTATGACTACAAGGTCTGATAGGAATTCAGGAAACTCAGAGAGGAACGCTGTATATGGCCCAGGAGGCCTGTAAACAGTAGCTATAAAAAGTGATTGAGTAGGCTGCATAGATTTCATGACTAGAAGCTCGAAAGATGAAAACGTCATTTTTTTTTTTGTAAATTGAAATTTGCTATCGTAAATGTTAGCAACACCTCCGCCTTTAAAGGGATGCACGGGGAATATGGTCACTAGTGTAACCAGGAGGTGAGGCCTCATTTAACACAGCAAATTCATCAGGCTTAAGCCATGTTTCAGTCAGGCCAATCACATCAAGATTATGATCAGTGATTAGTTCATTGACTATGACTGCCTTTGAAGTGAGGGATCTAACATTAAGTAACCCTATTTTGAGATGTGAGGTATCACGATCTCTTTCAATAATGGCAGGAATGGAGGAGGTCTTTATCCTAATAAGATTGCTAGGGTGAACACCACCATGTTTAGTTTTGCCCAACCTAGGTCGAGGCACAGACACAGTCTCAATGGGTATGGCTGAGCTGACTACACTGACTATGCTATTGGCAGACTCCACTAAGCTGGCAGGTTGGCTAACAGCCTGCTGCCTGGCCTGCACCCTATTTCACTGTGGGGCTAGAGGAGTTAGAGCCCTATCTATGTTGGTAGATAAGAGGAGAGCACCCCTCCAGTTAGGATGGAGTCCGTCACTCCTCAGCAGGTCAGGCTTGATCCTGTTTGTGGGTGAGTCCCAGAAAGAGGGCCAATTATCCACAAATGTTATCTTTGAGAGGGGCAGAAAACAGTTTTCAACCAGCGATTGAGTGCTGAGACTCTGCTGTAGAGCTCGCCACTTCCCCTAACTGGGAGGGGCCAGAGACAATTACTCGATGCCGACACATCTTTCTAGCTGATTTACACGCTGAAGCTATGTTGCACTTGGTGACCTCTGACTGTTTCATCCTAACATCGTTGGTAGCCGACGTGATAACAATATCTCTATACTCTCTACACTCGCCAGTTTTAGCTTTAGCCAGCACCATCTTTAGATTAGCCTTAACGTCGGTAGCCCTGCCCCCTGGTAAACAGTGTATGATCGCTGGGTGATTCGTTTTAAGTCTAATACTGCGGGTAATGGAGTCGCCAATGACTAGGGTTTTCAATTTGTCAGAGCTAATGGTGGGAGCCTTGAGTCTCAGACCCCGTAACGGGAGGAGTAGAGACTAGAGAAGACTCAGACTCAGACTCCGACTCCGCTACATAATGGGGAAAACCGGTTGAAGGTTTCTGTCGGCTGAATGAGCGACACCGGTTGAGCATTCCAACAGTATTTCCTCCAGAAGCCATGAGAAAGTTGTCCGGCCTGCGGGGACTGTAGCGGGGGATTTATACTAACGTTACTGTCTGTACTTACTGGTGGCACAGACGCTGTTTCTTCCTTTCCTACACTGATATTACCCTTGCCTAACGATTGCGTCTGAAGCTGGGCTTGTAGCACAGCTATTCTCGCCGTAAAGCGAGAATTCTCCTGTATATTATGAGTACAGCGACTGCAATTAGAAGACATCATGTTAATGTTACTACTTAGCTTCGGCTGTTGAAGATGTTGATGAACCATGTCCAGATAAAGCGTCCGGAGTGAAAAAAGTTGAATAAGGGAAAAAAGTTGCGATGGAAAAAAGGAAAATAACGTAAAGTTGGCAGCTAAAACGCACAGGAAAAAGACTCTTCTGACTCTTCTGTCTCGGGATAAACGTCCGGGGTGAAAAAAGTTTAACGAAAAAGATGAGTGAGGACAAAACTAAAAAGTTGGTAAATTTGTTGAACACAGAGATTGATTAAACGTTTATTAAAAGTAAAACGTGAATAGTTTGTTAGGTAGCCAAGTAGCAACAAACAGCAGAGCAGCACGGAGACAATGAAGGTAAAAGGACGCCAATAGGAGATGGTAAAGTGATGAAGGTAAAAGGACGCCAATAGGAGATGGTAAAGTGATGAAGGTAAAAGGACGCCAATAGGAGATGGTAAAGTGATGAAGGTAAAAGGACGCCAATAGGAGATGGTAAAGTGATGAAGGTAAAAGGACGCCAATAGTAGATGGTAAAGTGATGAAGGTAAAAGGACGCCAATAGGAGATGGTAAAGTGATGAAGGTAAAAGGACGCCAATAGGAGATGGTAAAGTGATGAAGGTAAAAGGACACCAATAGGAGATGGTAAAGTGATGAAGGTAAAGGACGCCAATAGGAGATGGTAAAGTGATGAAGGTAAAAGGACGCCAATAGGAGATGGTAAAGTGGTGAAGGTAAAAGGACGCCAATAGGAGATGGTAAAGTGATGAAGGTAAAAGGATCGCCAATAGGAGATGGTAAAGTGATGAAGGTAAAAGGACGCCAATAGGAGATGGTAAAGTGATGAAGGTAAAAGGGACGCCAATAGGAGATGGTAAAGTGATGAAGGAGAAAGGACGCCAATAGGAGATGGTAAAGTGATGAAGGTAAAAGGACGCCAATAGGAGATGGTAAAGTGATGAAGGTAAAAGGACGCCAATAGGAGATGGTAAAGTGATGAAGGTAAAAGGACACCAATAGGAGATGGTAAAGTGATGAAGGTAAAAGGACGCCAATAGGAGATGGTAAAGTGATGAAGGTAAAAGGACGCCAATAGGAGATGGTAAAGTGATGAAGGTAAAAGGACGCCAATAGGAGATGGTAAAGTGATGAAGGTAAAAGGATGCCAATAGGAGATGGTAAAGTGATGAAGGTAAAAGGACGGCAATAGGAGATGGTAAAGTGATGAAGGTAAAAGGACGCTAATAGGAGATGGTAAAGTGATGAAGGTAAAAGGACGCCAATAGGAGATGGTAAAGTGATGAAGGTAAAAGGACGCCAATAGGAGATGGTAAAGTGATGAAGGTAAAAGGACGCCAATAGGAGATGGTAAAGTGATGAAGGTAAGGGACGCCAATAGGAGATGGTAAAGTGATGAAGGTAAAAGGACGCCAATAGGAGATGGTAAAGTGATGAAGGTAAAAGGACGCCAATAGGAGATGGTAAAGTGATGAAGGTAAAAGGGACGTCAATAGGAGATGGTAAAGTGATGAAGGTAAAAGGACGCCAATAGGAGATGGTAAAGGATGAAGGTAAAAGGACGTCAATAGGAGATGGTAAAGTGATGAAGGTAAAAGGACACCAATAGGAGATGGTAAAGTGATGAAGGTAAAAGGACGCCAATAGGAGATGGTAAAGTGATGAAGGTAAAAGGACGCCAATAGGAGGAGATGGTAAAGTGATGAAGGTAAAAGGACGCCAATAGGAGATGGTAAAGTGATGAAGGTAAAAGGACGCCAATAGGAGATGGTAAAGTGATGAAGGTAACAGGATGCCAATAGGAGATGGTAAAGTGATGAAGGTAAAAGGACGGCAATAGGAGATGGTAAAGTGATGAAGGTAAAAGGACGCCAATAGGAGATGGTAAAGTGATGAAGGTAAAAGGACGCCAATAGGAGATGGTAAAGTGATGAAGGTAAAAGGACGCCAATAGGAGATGGTAAAGTGATGAAGGTAAAAGGACGCCAATAGGAGATGGTAAAGTGATGACGGTAACAGGACGCCAATAGGAGATGGTAAAGTGATGAAGGTAAAAGGACGGCAATAGGAGATGGTAAAGTGATGAAGGTAAAAGGACGTAATAGGAGATGGTAAAGTGATGAAGGTAAAAGGACGCCAATAGGAGATGGTAAAGTGATGAAGGTAAAAGGACGCCAATAGGAGATGGTAAAGTGATGAAGGTAAAAGGACGCCAATAGGAGATGGTAAAGTGATGAAGGTAAAAGGAACGCCAATAGGAGATGGTAAAGTGATGAAGGTAAAAGGACGCCAATAGGAGATGGTAAAGTGATGAAGGTAAAAGGACGCCAATAGGAGATGGTAAAGTGATGAAGGTAAAAGGACGCTAATAGGAGATGGTAAAGTGATGAAGGTAAAAGGACGCCAATAGGAGATGGTAAAGTGATGAAGGTAAAAGGACGCTAATAGGAGATGGTAAAGTGATGAAGGTAAAAGGACGCCAATAGGAGATGGTAAAGTGATGAAGGTAAAAGGACACCAATAGGAGATGGTAAAGTGATGAAGGTAAAAGGACGCCAATAGGAGATGGTAAAGTGATGAAGGTAAAAGGACGCCAATAGGAGATGGTAAAGTGGTGAAGGTAAAAGGACGCCAATAGGAGATGGTAAAGTGATGAAGGTAAAAGGACGCCAATAGGAGATGGTAAAGTGATGAAGGTAAAAGGACGCCAATAGGAGATGGTAAAGTGATGAAGGTAAAAGGACGCCAATAGGAGATGGTAAAGTGATGAAGGAGAAAGGACGCCAATAGGAGATGGTAAAGTGATGAAGGTAAAAGGACGCCAATAGGAGATGGTAAAGTGATGAAGGTAAAAGGACGCCAATAGGAGATGGTAAAGTGATGAAGGTAAAAGGACACCAATAGGAGATGGTAAAGTGATGAAGGTAAAAGGACGCCAATAGGAGATGGTAAAGTGATGAAGGTAAAAGGACGCCAATAGGAGATGGTAAAGTGATGAAGGTAAAAGGACGCCAATAGGAGATGGTAAAGTGATGAAGGTAAAAGGATGCCAATAGGAGATGGTAAAGTGATGAAGGTAAAAGGACGCCAATAGGAGATGGTAAAGTCATGAAGGTAAAACGACGCCAATAGGAGATGGTAAAGTGATGAAGGTAAAAGGACGCCAATAGGAGATGGTAAAGTGATGAAGGTAAAAGGACACCAATAGGAGATGGTAAAGTGATGAAGGTAAAAGGACGCCAATAGGAGATGGTAAAGTGATGAAGGTAAAAGGACGGCAATAGGAGATGGTAAAGTGATGAAGGTAAAAGGACGCCAATAGGAGATGGTAAAGTGATGAAAGTAAAAGGACGCCAATAGGAGATGGTAAAGTGATGAAGGTAAAAGGACGCCAATAGGAGATGGTAAAGTGATGAAGGTAAAAAGGGACGCCAATAGTAGATGGTAAAGTGATGAAGGTAAAAGGACGCCAATAGGAGATGGTAAAGTGATGAAGGTAAAAGGACGCCAATAGGAGATGGTAAAGTGATGAAGGTAAAAGGACGCCAATAGGAGATGGTAAAGTGATGAAGGTAAAAGGACGCCAATAGGAGATGGTAAAGTGATGAAGGTAAAAGGGACGTAATAGGAGATGGTAAAGTGATGAAGGTAAAAGGACGCCAATAGGAGATGGTAAAGTGATGAAGGTAAAAGGACGCCAATAGGAGATGGTAAAGTGATGAAGGTAAAAGGACGCCAATAGGAGATGGTAAAGTGATGAAGGTAAAAGGACGCCAATAGGAGATGGTAAAGTGATGAAGGTAAAAGGACACCAATAGGAGATGGTAAAGTGATGAAGGTAAAAGGACGCCAATAGGAGATGGTAAAGTGATGAAGGTAAAAGGACGCCAATAGGAGATGGTAAAGTGATGAAGGTAAAAGGACGCCAATAGGAGATGGTAAAGTGATGAAGGTAAAAGGACGCCAATAGGAGATGGTAAATTGATGAAGGTAAAAGGACGCCAATAGGAGATGGTAAAGTGATGAAGGTAAAAGGACGCCAATAGGAGATGGTAAAGTGATGAAGGTAAAAGGACACCAATAGGAGATGGTAAAGTGATGAAGAAGAACAGAGTCATACTCACAGGACCAAAGATACACATTTAATAACTGTTTGAGTGTGTGTGTGTGTGTGTGTGTGTGTGTGTGTGTGTGTGTGTGTGTGTGTGTGTGTGTGTGTGTGTGTTACCTTGTAGTCGATGTTGAAGTCCTGTACTAGGTTGAGATCCAGGAACATTCTGACTGTGGCCTGAGCCGTGGATTCCTCTGATAGGCCGAAATCAGAGAAGCTGAAGTCCAAGATGCGCAGTGATTGGGCAGAGGGGATATCAGCTTCCTGGTTAGGGTGAGAGAGGAGAGAGGAGGGATTCAAACACACGTACTGTATACACACACACACACTCTCTCTCTCACACACACACACACACACACACACACACACACACACACACACACACACACACACACACAGAAAGAGAGACAGTAGTCAGGTATGTGCAGGTATCTGTTAAGAGGTAGTGGGGTGAGGAGTTCAGGGGGGTCAAGGCAGTGGGATGTTGACCTCTGACCTCTAAATGATGGTGGTTAATCTGGTCTAATCTAGGGAGGGAAGGAGGGAGAGAGGGAGGGAGAGAGGGAGAGGGGTGTAGGGAGGAATGGGTGGGTATAGGGAGGGAAGGAGGGAGAGAGGGAGGGAGAGAGGGGGAGGGAGAGGGAGAGGGGTGTAGGGAGGAATGGGTGGGTATAGGGAGGGAAGGAGGGAGAGAGGGAGAGGGGTGTAGGGAGGAATGGGTGGGTATAGGGAGGGAAGGAGGGAGAGAAGGAGGGAGAGGGGGAGGGAGAGAAGGAGGGAGAGAGGGAGGGAGAGAGAGAGAGAAGGAGAGGGAGAGGGGTGTAGGGAGGAATGGGTGGGTATAGGGAGGGAAGGAGGGAGGGAAGGAGGGAGAGAGAGGGATGGAGGGGGAGAGGGGGAGGGATAGAGGGATGGGGAGGGAGAGGGGTGTAGGGTATAGGGAGGGAAGGAGGGAGAGGGGGAGGGAGAGAGGGGGAGGGAGAGGGAGAGGGGTGTAGGGAGGAATGGGTGGGTATAGGGAGGGAAGGAGGGAGGGAAGGAGGGAGAGAGAGGGATGGAGGGGAGAGAGGGAGGGAGAGAGGGATGGGGAGGGAGAGGGGTGTAGGGTATAGGGAGGAAGGAGGGAGAGGGGAGGGAGAGAGGGGGAGGGAGAGGGAGAGGGGTGTAGGGAGGAATGGGTGGGTATAGGGAGGGAAGGAGGGAGGGAAGGAGGGAGAGAGAGGGATGGAGGGGGAGAGGGGGAGGGAGAGAGGGATGGGGAGGGAGAGGGGTGTAGGGTATAGGGAGGGAAGGAGGGAGAGAGAGAGATGGAGGGGGAGAGTGGTGGAGATGGAGGGTATAGGGAGGGATGGAGGGAGAGAGAGAGAGGGAGGGAAGGAGGGAGAGAGAGGGATGGAGGGGGAGAGTGGTGGAGATGGAGGGTATAGGGAGGGATGGAGGGAGAGGGAGAGAGGGAGGGAAGGAGGGAGGGAAGGAGGGAGGAATGGGGGGAGAGAGGGATGGTGGGTATAGGGAGGGAAGGAGGGAGATAGGGAGAGGGGGAGAGAGAGGGAGGGTAGTGTTTCCCCTATATTCATTTAGCAGCAGCTTTTTTAAATGTTGTATTTTTTAACTGAGACGCTTCTAAGATCAGAGTGACACATCTTCCTCAGATTCTCATCAGATCGTCAGAGAAACCTCCAAAGCAACTAGCTAGCTAGTAATCCTGGAAGTGTAGCCAACCTTAGTAATAAATGTATGTAATAATTGTTAGCTAAGATACAGTAACGTTACGCTAGCTAAATCATTTTTGGGGGTTAATATAGAATTGGCTGGTGATGTCATTGATATCAAGAGATAAAATTAAACGGTCCTCGACTTTCAGATTTAAAGGAAGATAACATAATTTAATGTTCATGCATTTTGGAGTAGCATGTCCAGCCCCTGGACCCATCAGGAAGACCCACCCCACCCCTCCGCTGCTGAAAAAATTCCTAGGGCAAATACTGAGAAGGGAGGGAGAGAGAGAGAGAGAGAGAGAGAGAGAGAGAGAGAGAGAGAGAGACAGACGTGGAGTGGAAAGGGATGGAAGGAGAGAGAGCGAGAGAGAGAGATGGATGGATGGAGAGAGGGATGGATAGGTGTTCGTCTATTGAGATTAGTGGTTCACCTGCAACGCTCTGATTTCCTCTTCAGCTGCAGTAAGGTGGTAGGAAAGAACCTGAGGAGAGGACAGACACAGACACACACACACACACATTAACACAAACACATTAACACAGCACATAGACTTAAAAACACACATACACGTAAACAAAGCACACACACATTAACACAAACACACACACTAAAACACAGACTGAAAAACAACAGTTGAGTAAACTCCGTTATCAAATCCCTGGGCCCCGCAGGTCAGAGGTCGGGTCCTGCTGTATATAGGGAATACGGGGCCAGTTGGGTCCTACTGTATATAGGGAATACGGGGCCAGTTGGGTCCTACTGTATATAGGGAATACGGGGCCAGTTGGGTCCTACTGTATATAGGGAATACGGGGCCAGTTGGGTCCTACTGTATATAGGGAATACGGGGCCAGTTGGGTCCTGCTGTATATAGGGAATACAGGGCCAGTTGGGTCCTACTGTATATAGGGAATACGGGGCCAGTTGGGTCCTACTGTATATAGGGAATACGGGCCAGTTGGGTCCTGCTGTATATAGGGAATACGGGGCCAGTTGGGTCCTACTGTATATAGGGAATACGGGGCCAGTTGGGTCCTACTGTATATAGGGGAATACGGGGCCAGTTGGGTCCTACTGTATATAGGGAATACGGGGCCAGTTGGGTCCCACTGTATATAGGGAATACGGGGCCAGTTGGGTCCTACTGTATATAGGGAATACGGGCCAGTTGGGTCCTACTGTATATAGGGAATACGGGCCAGTTGGGTCCTGCTGTATATAGGGAATATGGGGCCAGTTGGGTCCTGCTGTATATAGGGAATACGGGGCCAGTTGGGTCCTACTGTATATAGGGAATACGGGGCCAGTTGGGTCCTACTGTATATAGGGAATACGGGGCCAGTTGGGTCCTACTGTATATAGGGAATACGGGGCCAGTTGGGTCCTACTGCATATAGGGAATACGGGGCCAGTTGGGTCCTACTGTATATAGGGAATACGGGGCCAGTTGGGTCCCACTGTATATAGGGAATACGGGGCCAGTTGGGTCCTACTGTATATAGGGAATACGGGGCCAGTTGGGTCCTACTGTATATAGGGAATACGGGGCCAGTTGGGTCCTACTGTATATAGGGAATACGGGGCCAGTTGGGTCCTACTGTATATAGGGAATACGGGGCCAGTTGTGTCCTACTGTATATAGGGAATACGGGGCCAGTTGGGTCCTGCTGTATATAGGGAATACGGGGCCAGTTGGGACCTACTGTATATAGGGAATACGGGGCCAGTTGGGTCCTGCTGTATATAGGGAATACGGGGCCAGTTGGGTCCTACTGTATATAGGGAATACGGGGCCAGTTGGGTCCTACTGTATATAGGGAATACGGGGCCAGTTGGGTCCTACTGTATATAGGGAATACGGGGACAGTTGGGTCCTACTGTATATAGGGAATACGGGGCCAGTTGGGTCCTACTGTATATAGGGAATACGGGGCCAGTTGGGTCCTACTGTATATAGGGAATACGGGGCCAGTTGGGTCCTGCTGTATATAGGGGAATACGGGGCCAGTTGGGTCCTGCTGTATATAGGGAATACGGGGCCAGTTGGGTCCTACTGTATATAGGGAATACGGGGCCAGTTGGGTCCTGCTGTATATAGGGAATACGGGGCCAGTTGGGTCCTGCTGTATATAGGGAATACGGGGCCAGTTGGGTCCTACTGTATATAGGGAATACGGGGCCAGTTGGGTCCTGCTGTATATAGGGAATA
Organism: Coregonus clupeaformis; assembly: GCF_020615455.1. NCBI lineage: Eukaryota > Metazoa > Chordata > Actinopteri > Salmoniformes > Salmonidae > Coregonus > Coregonus clupeaformis. Next base: position 187,971 of record NW_025534241.1, read on the forward strand.
CGGGGCCAGTTGGGTCCTACTGTATATAGGGAATACGGGGCCAGTTGGGTCCTACTGTATATAGGGAATACGGGGCCAGTTGGGTCCTACTGTCTATAGGGAATACGGGGCCAGTTGGGTCCTACTGTATATAGGGAATACGGGGCCAGTTGGGTCCTGCTGTATATAGGGAATACGGGGCCAGTTGGGTCCTACTGTATATAGGGAATACGGGGCCAGTTGGGTCCTACTGTATATAGGGAATACGGGGCCAGTTGGGTCCTGCTGTATATAGGGAATACGGGGCCAGTTGGGTCCTGCTGTATATAGGGAATACGGGGCCAGTTGGGTCCTACTGTATATAGGGAATACGGGGCCAGTTGGGTCCTACTGTATATAGGGAATACGGGGCCAGTTGGGTCCTACTGTATATAGGGAATACGGGGCCAGTTGGGTCCTGCTGTATATAGGGAATACGGGGACAGTTGGGTCCTACTGTATATAGGGGAATACGGGGCCAGTTGGGTCCTACTGTATATAGGGAATACGGGGCCAGTTGGGTCCTACTGTATATAGGGAATACGGGGCCAGTTGGGTCCTACTGTATATAGGGAATACGGGGCCAGTTGGGTCCTACTGTATATAGGGAATACGGGCCAGTTGGGTCCTGCTGTATATAGGGAATACAGGGCCAGTTGGGTCCTACTGTATATAGGGAATACGGGACAAGTTGGGTCCTACTGTATATAGGGAATACGGGGCCAGTTGGGTCCTACTGTATATAGGGAATACGGGGCCAGTTGGGTCCTACTGTATATAGGGAATACGGGGCCAGTTGGGTCCTACTGTATATAGGGAATACGGGGCCAGTTGGGTCCTACTGTATATAGGGAATACGGGGCCAGTTGGGTCCTACTGTATATAGGGAATACGGGGCCAGTTGGGTCCTACTGTATATAGGGGAATACGGGGCCAGTTGGGTCCTACTGTATATAGGGAATACGGGGCCAGTTGGGTCCTACTGTATATAGGGAATACGGGGCCAGTTGGGTCCTACTGTATATAGGGAATACGGGGCCAGTTGGGTCCCTACTGTATATAGGGAATACGGGGCCAGTTGGGTCCTGCTGTATATAGGGAATACGGGGCCAGTTGGGTCCTACTGTATATAGGGAATACGGGGCCAGTTGGGTCCTACTGTATATAGGGAATACGGGGCCAGTTGGGTCCTACTGTATATAGGGAATACGGGGCCAGTTGGGTCCTACTGTATATAGGGGAATACGGGGCCAGTTGGGTCCTACTGTATATAGGGAATACGGGGCCAGTTGGGTCCTGCTGTATATAGGGAATACGGGGCCAGTTGGGTCCTACTGATATAGGGAATACGGGGCCAGTTGGGTCCTACTGTATATAGGGAATACGGGGCCAGTTGGGTCCTACTGTATATAGGGAATACGGGGCCAGTTGGGTCCTACTGTATATAGGGAATACGGGGCCAGTTGGGTCCTGCTGTATATAGGGAATACGGGGCCAGTTGGGTCCTGCTGTATATAGGGAATACGGGGCCAGTTGGGTCCTACTGTATATAGGGAATACGGGGCCAGTTGGGTCCTACTGTATATAGGGAATACGGGGCCAGTTGGGTCCTACTGTATATAGGGAATACGGGGCCAGTTGGGTCCTACTGTATATAGGGAATACGGGGCCAGTTGGGTCCTACTGTATATAGGGAATACGGGGCCAGTTGGGTCCTGCTGTATATAGGGAATACGGGGCCAGTTGGGTCCTGCTGTATATAGGGAATACGGGGCCAGTTGGGTCCTGCTGTATATAGGGAATACGGGGCCAGTTGGGTCCTGCTGTATATAGGGAATACGGGGCCAGTTGGGTCCTACTGTATATAGGGAATACGGGGCCAGTTGGGTCCTACTGTATATAGGGAATACGGGGCCAGTTGGGTCCTACTGTATATAGGGAATACGGGGCCAGTTGGGTCCTACTGTATATAGGGAATACGGGGCCAGTTGGGTCCTACTGTATATAGGGAATACGGGGCCAGTTGGGTCCTACTGTATATAGGGAATACGGGGCCAGTTGGGTCCTACTGTATATAGGGAATACGGGGCCAGTTGGGTCCTACTGTATATAGGGGAATACGGGGCCAGTTGGGTCCTACTGTATATAGGGAATACGGGGCCAGTTGGGTCCTACTGTATATAGGGAATACGGGGCCAGTTGGGTCCTACTGTATATAGGGAATACGGGGCCAGTTGGGTCCTACTGTATATAGGGAATACGGGGCCAGTTGGGTCCTACTGTATATAGGGAATACGGGGCCAGTTGGGTCCTACTGTATATAGGGAATACGGGGCCAGTTGGGTCCTACTGTATATAGGGGAATACGGGGCCAGTTGGGTCCTACTGTCTATAGGGAATACGGGGCCAGTTGGGTCCTACTGTATATAGGGAATACGGGGCCAGTTGGGTCCTACTGTATATAGGGAATACGGGGCCAGTTGGGTCCTACTGTATATAGGGAATACGGGGCCAGTTGGGTCCTACTGTATATAGGGAATACGGGGCCAGTTGGGTCCTACTGTATATAGGGAATACGGGGCCAGTTGGGTCCTACTGTATATAGGGAATACGGGGCCAGTTGGGTCCTGCTGTATATAGGGAATACGGGGCCAGTTGGGTCCTACTGTATATAGGGAATACGGGGCCAGTTGGGTCCTACTGTATATAGGGAATACGGGGCCAGTTGGGTCCTACTGTATATAGGGAATACGGGGCCAGTTGGGTCCTACTGTATATAGGGAATACGGGGCCAGTTGGGTCCTGCTGTATATAGGGAATACGGGGCCAGTTGGGTCCTACTGTATATAGGGAATACGGGGCCAGTTGGGTCCTGCTGTATATAGGGAATACGGGGCCAGTTGGGTCCTACTGTATATAGGGAATACGGGGCCAGTTGGGTCCTACTGTATATAGGGAATACGGGGCCAGTTGGGTCCTGCTGTATATAGGGAATACGGGGCCAGTTGGGTCCTACTGTATATAGGGAATACGGGGGCCAGTTGGGTCCTACTGTATATAGGGAATACGGGGCCAGTTGGGTCCTGCTGTATATAGGGAATACGGGGCCAGTTGGGTCCTACTGTATATAGGGAATACGGGGCCAGTTGGGTCCTACTGTATATAGGGAATACGGGGCCAGTTGGGTCCTGCTGTATATAGGGAATACGGGGCCAGTTGGGTCCTACTGTATATAGGGAATACGGGGCCAGTTGGGTCCTACTGTATATAGGGAATACGGGGCCAGTTGGGTCCTACTGTATATAGGGAATACGGGGCCAGTTGGGTCCTACTGTATATAGGGGAATACGGGGCCAGTTGGGTCCTACTGTATATAGGGAATACGGGGCCAGTTGGGTCCTACTGTATATAGGGAATACGGGGCCAGTTGGGTCCTACTGTATATAGGGAATACGGGGCCAGTTGGGTCCTGCTGTATATAGGGAATACGGGGCCAGTTGGGTCCTACTGTATATAGGGAATACGGGGCCAGTTGGGTCCTGCTGTATATAGGGAATACGGGGCCAGTTGGGTCCTACTGTATATAGGGAATACGGGGCCAGTTGGGTCCTGCTGTATATAGGGAATACGGGGCCAGTTGGGTCCTACTGTATATAGGGAATACGGGGCCAGTTGGGTCCTACTGTATATAGGGAATACGGGGCCAGTTGGGTCCTACTGTATATAGGGAATACGGGGCCAGTTGGGTCCTACTGTTATAGGGAATACGGGACAAGTTGGGTCCTACTGTATATAGGGGAATACGGGGCCAGTTGGGTCCTACTGTATATAGGGAATACGGGGCCAGTTGGGTCCTACTGTATATAGGGAATACGGGGCCAGTTGGGTCCTACTGTATATAGGGAATACGGGGCCAGTTGGGTCCTACTGTATATAGGGAATACGGGGCCAGTTGGGTCCTGCTGTATATAGGGAATACGGGGCCAGTTGGGTCCTGCTGTATATAGGGAATACGGGGCCAGTTGGGTCCTACTGTATATAGGGAATACGGGGCCAGTTGGGTCCTACTGTATATAGGGAATACGGGGCCAGTTGGGTCCTGCTGTATATAGGGAATACGGGGCCAGTTGGGTCCTACTGTATATAGGGAATACGGGGCCAGTTGGGTCCTACTGTATATAGGGAATACGGGACAAGTTGGGTCCTACTGTATATAGGGAATACGGGGCCAGTTGGGTCCTACTGTATATAGGGAATACGGGGCCAGTTGGGTCCTGCTGTATATAGGGAATACGGGGCCAGTTGGGTCCTACTGTATATAGGGAATACGGGGCCAGTTGGGTCCTACTGTATATAGGGAATACGGGGCCAGTTGGGTCCTGCTGTATATAGGGAATACGGGGCCATTTGGGTCCTACTGTATATAGGGAATACGGGGCCAGTTGGGTCCTACTGTATATAGGGAATACGGGGCCAGTTGGGTCCTACTGTATATAGGGAATACGGGGCCAGTTGGGTCCTACTGTATATAGGGAATACGGGGCCAGTTGGGTCCTGCTGTATATAGGGAATACGGGGCCAGTTGGGTCCTACTGTATATAGGGAATATGGGGCCAGTTGGGTCCTACTGTATATAGGGAATACGGGGCCAGTTGGGTCCTACTGTATATAGGGAATACGGGGCCAGTTGGGTCCTACTGTATATAGGGAATACGGGGCCAGTTGGGTCCTACTGTATATAGGGAATACAGGGCCAGTTGGGTCCTGCTGTATATAGGGAATACGGGGCCAGTTGGGTCCTACTGTATATAGGGAATACGGGGCCAGTTGGGTCCTACTGTATATAGGGAATACGGGGCCAGTTGGGTCCTGCTGTATATAGGGAATACGGGGCCAGTTGGGTCCTACTGTATATAGGGAATACGGGGCCAGTTGGGTCCTACTGTATATAGGGAATACGGGGCCAGTTGGGTCCTGCTGTATATAGGGAATACGGGGCCAGTTGGGTCCTACTGTATATAGGGAATACGGGGCCAGTTGGGTCCCTACTGTATATAGGGAATACGGGGCCAGTTGGGTCCTGCTGTATATAGGGAATACGGGGCCAGTTGGGTCCTACTGTATATAGGGAATACGGGGCCAGTTGGGTCCTACTGTATATAGGGAATACGGGGCCAGTTGGGTCCTGCTGTATATAGGGAATACGGGGCCAGTTGGGTCCTACTGTATATAGGGAATACGGGGCCAGTTGGGTCCTACTGTATATAGGGAATACGGGGCCAGTTGGGTCCTACTGATATAGGGAATACGGGGCCAGTTGGGTCCTACTGTATATAGGGAATACGGGGCCAGTTGGGTCCTGCTGTATATAGGGAATACGGGGCCAGTTGGGTCCTACTGTATATAGGGAATACGGGGCCAGTTGGGTCCTACTGTATATAGGGAATACGGGGCCAGTTGGGTCCTGCTGTATATAGGGAATACGGGGCCAGTTGGGTCCTGCTGTATATAGGGAATACGGGGCCAGTTGGGTCCTGCTGTATATAGGGAATACGGGGCCAGTTGGGTCCTGCTGTATATAGGGGAATACGGGGCCAGTTGGGTCCTACTGTATATAGGGGAATACGGGGCCAGTTGGGTCCTACTGTATATAGGGAATACGGGGCCAGTTGGGTCCTACTGTATATAGGAAATACGGGGCCATTTGGGTCCTGCTGTATATAGGGAATACGGGGCCAGTTGGGTCCTGCTGTATATAGGGAATACGGGGCCAGTTGGGTCCTGCTGTATATAGGGAATACGGGGCCAGTTGGGTCCTACTGTATATAGGGAATACGGGGCCAGTTGGGTCCTACTGTATATAGGGAATACGGGGCCAGTTGGGTCCTACTGTATATAGGGAATACGGGGCCAGTTGGGTCCTACTGTATATAGGGAATACGGGGCCAGTTGGGTCCTGCTGTATATAGGGAATACGGGGCCAGTTGGGTCCTACTGTATATAGGGAATACGGGGCCAGTTGGGTCCTACTGTATATAGGGAATACGGGGCCAGTTGGGTCCTACTGTATATAGGGAATACGGGGCCAGTTGGGTCCTACTGTATATAGGGAATACGGGGCCAGTTGGGTCCTACTGTATATAGGGAATACGGGGCCAGTTGGGTCCTACTGTATATAGGGAATACGGGGCCAGTTGGGTCCTACTGTATATAGGGAATACGGGGGCCAGTTGGGTCCTACTGTATATAGGGAATACGGGGCCAGTTGGGTCCTACTGTATAAGGGAATACGGGGCCATTTGGGTCCTACTGTATATAGGGGAATACGGGGCCAGTTGGGTCCTACTGTATATAGGGAATACGGGGCCAGTTGGGTCCTACTGTATATAGGGAATACGGGGCCATTTGGGTCCTGCTGTATATAGGGAATACGGGGCCAGTTGGGTCCTGCTGTATATAGGGAATACGGGGCCAGTTGGGTCCTAATGTATATAGGGAATACGGGGCCAGTTGGGTCCTACTGTATATAGGGAATACGGGGCCAGTTGGGTCCTACTGTATATAGGGAATACGGGGCCAGTTGGGTCCTACTGTATATAGGGAATACGGGGCCAGTTGGGTCCTACTGTATATAGGGAATACGGGGCCAGTTGGGTCCTACTGTATATAGGGAATACGGGGCCAGTTGGGTCCTACTGTATATAGGGGAATACGGGGCCAGTTGGGTCCTACTGTATATAGGGAATACGGGGCCAGTTGGGTCCTACTGTATATAGGGGAATACGGGGCCAGTTGGGTCCTACTGTATATAGGGAATACGGGGCCAGTTGGGTCCTACTGTATATAGGGAATACGGGGCCAGTTGGGTCCTACTGTATATAGGGAATACGGGGCCAGTTGGGTCCTGCTGTATATAGGGAATACGGGGCCAGTTGGGTCCTGCTGTATATAGGGAATACGGGGCCAGTTGGGTCCTACTGTATATAGGGAATACGGGGCCAGTTGGGTCCTACTGTATATAGGGAATACGGGGCCAGTTGGGTCCTACTGTATATAGGGAATACGGGGCCAGTTGGGTCCTGCTGTATATAGGGAATACGGGGCCAGTTGGGTCCTACTGTATATAGGGAATACGGGGCCAGTTGGGTCCTACTGTATATAGGGAATACGGGGCCAGTTGGGTCCTGCTGTATATAGGGAATACGGGGCCAGTTGGGTCCTACTGTATATAGGGAATACGGGGCCAGTTGGGTCCTGCTGTATATAGGGAATACGGGGCCAGTTGGGTCCTGCTGTATATAGGGGAATACGGGGCCAGTTGGGTCCTACTGTATATAGGGAATACGGGGCCAGTTGGGTCCTACTGTATATAGGGAATACGGGGCCAGTTGGGTCCTACTGTATATAGGGAATACGGGGCCAGTTGGGTCCTGCTGTATATAGGGAATACGGGGCCAGTTGGGTCCTACTGTATATAGGGAATACGGGGCCAGTTGGGTCCTACTGTATATAGGGAATACGGGGCCAGTTGGGTCCTACTGTATATAGGGAATACGGGGCCAGTTGGGTCCTACTGTATATAGGGGAATACGGGGCCAGTTGGGTCCTACTGTATATAGGGAATACGGGGCCAGTTGGGTCCTACTGTATATAGGGAATACGGGGCCAGTTGGGTCCTACTGTATATAGGGAATACGGGGCCAGTTGGGTCCTACTGTATATAGGGAATACGGGGCCAGTTGGGTCCTACTGTATATAGGGAATACGGGGCCAGTTGGGTCCTACTGTATATAGGGAATACGGGGCCAGTTGGGTCCTACTGTATATAGGGAATACGGGGCCAGTTGGGTCCTACTGTATATAGGGAATACGGGGCCAGTTGGGTCCTACTGTATATAGGGAATACGGGGCCAGTTGGGTCCTACTGTATATAGGGAATACGGGGCCAGTTGGGTCCTACTGTATATAGGGAATACGGGGCCAGTTGGGTCCTACTGTATATAGGGAATACGGGGCCAGTTGGGTCCTACTGTATATAGGGAATACGGGGCCAGTTGGGTCCTACTGTATATAGGGGAATACGGGGCCAGTTGGGTCCTACTGTATATAGGGAATACGGGGCCAGTTGGGTCCTACTGTATATAGGGAATACGGGGCCAGTTGGGTCCTACTGTATATAGGGAATACGGGGCCAGTTGGGTCCTACTGTATATAGGGAATACGGGGCCAGTTGGGTCCTGCTGTATATAGGGAATACGGGGCCAGTTGGGTCCTACTGTATATAGGGAATACGGGGCCAGTTGGGTCCTACTGTATATAGGGAATACGGGGCCAGTTGGGTCCTACTGTATATAGGGAATACGGGGCCAGTTGGGTCCTACTGTATATAGGGAATACGGGGCCAGTTGGGTCCTGCTGTATATAGGGAATACGGGGCCAGTTGGGTCCTACTGTATATAGGGAATACGGGGCCAGTTGGGTCCTACTGTATATAGGGAATACGGGGCCAGTTGGGTCCTACTGTATATAGGGAATACGGGGCCAGTTGGGTCCCTACTGTATATAGGGAATACGGGGCCAGTTGGGTCCTACTGTATATAGGGAATACGGGGCCAGTTGGGTCCTACTGTATATAGGGGAATACGGGGCCAGTTGGGTCCTGCTGTATATAGGGAATACGGGGCCAGTTGGGTCCTGCTGTATATAGGGAATACGGGGCCAGTTGGGTCCTACTGTATATAGGGAATACGGGGCCAGTTGGGTCCTGCTGTATATAGGGAATACGGGGCCAGTTGGGTCCTACTGTATATAGGGAATACGGGGCCAGTTGGGTCCTGCTGTATATAGGGAATACGGGGCCAGTTGGGTCCTACTGTATATAGGGAATACGGGGCCAGTTGGGTCCTGCTGTATATAGGGAATACGGGGCCAGTTGGGTCCTACTGTATATAGGGAATACGGGGCCAGTTGGGTCCTACTGTATATAGGGAATACGGGGCCAGTTGGGTCCTACTGTATATAGGGAATACGGGGCCAGTTGGGTCCTACTGTATATAGGGAATACGGGGCCAGTTGGGTCCTACTGTATATAGGGAATACGGGGCCAGTTGGGTCCTACTGTATATAGGGAATACGGGGCCAGTTGGGTCCTACTGTATATAGGGAATACGGGGCCAGTTGGGTCCTACTGTATATAGGGAATACGGGGCCAGTTGGGTCCTACTGTATATAGGGAATACGGGGCCAGTTGGGTCCTACTGTATATAGGGAATACGGGGCCAGTTGGGTCCTACTGTATATAGGGAATACGGGGCCAGTTGGGTCCTGCTGTATATAGGGAATACGGGGCCAGTTGGGTCCTACTGCATATAGGGAATACGGGGCCAGTTGGGTCCTGCTGTATATAGGGAATACGGGGCCAGTTGGGTCCTACTGTATATAGGGAATACGGGGCCAGTTGGGTCCTGCTGTATATAGGGAATACGGGGCCAGTTGGGTCCTACTGTATATAGGGAATACGGGGCCAGTTGGGTCCTACTGTATATAGGGAATATGGGGCCAGTTGGGTCCTACTGTATATAGGGGAATACGGGGCCAGTTGGGTCCTACTGTATATAGGGAATACGGGGCCAGTTGGGTCCTACTGTATATAGGGAATACGGGGCCAGTTGGGTCCTGCTGTATATAGGGAATACGGGGCCAGTTGGGTCCTGCTGTATATAGGGAATACGGGCCAGTTGGGTCCTGCTGTATATAGGGAATACGGGACCAGTTGGGTCCTACTGTATATAGGGAATACGGGGCCAGTTGGGTCCTACTGTATATAGGGAATACGGGGCCAGTTGGGTCCTGCTGTATATAGGGAATACGGGGCCAGTTGGGTCCTACTGTATATAGGGAATACGGGGCCAGTTGGGTCCTGCTGTATATAGGGAATACGGGGCCAGTTGGGTCCTGCTGTATATAGGGAATACGGGGCCAGTTGGGTCCTACTGTATATAGGGAATACGGGGCCAGTTGGGTCCTACTGTATATAGGGAATACGGGGCCAGTTGGGTCCTACTGTATATAGGGAATACGGGGCCAGTTGGGTCCTACTGTATATAGGGAATACGGGGCCAGTTGGGTCCTACTGTATATAGGGAATACGGGGCCAGTTGGGTCCTGCTGTATATAGGGAATACGGGGCCAGTTGGGTCCTACTGTATATAGGGAATACGGGGCCAGTTGGGTCCTACTGTATATAGGGAATACGGGGCCAGTTGGGTCCTACTGTATATAGGGAATACGGGGCCAGTTGGGTCCTACTGTATATAGGGAATACGGGGCCAGTTGGGTCCTACTGTATATAGGGAATACGGGGCCAGTTGGGTCCTACTGTATATAGGGAATACGGGGCCAGTTGGGTCCCTGCTGTATATAGGGAATACGGGGCCAGTTGGGTCCTGCTGTATATAGGGAATACGGGGCCAGTTGGGTCCTACTGTATATAGGGAATACGGGGCCAGTTGGGTCCTACTGTATATAGGGAATACGGGGCCAGTTGGGTCCTACTGTATATAGGGAATACGGGGCCAGTTGGGTCCTACTGTATATAGGGAATACGGGGGCCAGTTGGGTCCTACTGTATATAGGGAATACGGGGCCAGTTGGGTCCTGCTGTATATAGGGAATACGGGGCCAGTTGGGTCCTGCTGTATATAGGGAATACGGGGCCAGTTGGGTCCTACTGTATATAGGGAATACGGGGCCAGTTGGGTCCTACTGTATATAGGGAATACGGGGCCAGTTGGGTCCTACTGTATATAGGGAATACGGGGCCAGTTGGGTCCTGCTGTATATAGGGAATACGGGGCCAGTTGGGTCCTACTGTATATAGGGAATACGGGGCCAGTTGGGTCCTGCTGTATATAGGGAATACGGGGCCAGTTGGGTCCTACTGTATATAGGGAATACGGGGCCAGTTGGGTCCTGCTGTATATAGGGAATACGGGGCCAGTTGGGTCCTACTGTATATAGGGAATACGGGGCCAGTTGGGTCCTGCTGTATATAGGGAATACGGGGCCAGTTGGGTCCTACTGTATATAGGGAATACGGGGCCAGTTGGGTCCTGCTGTATATAGGGAATACGGGGCCAGTTGGGTCCTACTGTATATAGGGAATACGGGGCCAGTTGGGTCCTGCTGTATATAGGGGAATACGGGGCCAGTTGGGTCCTACTGTATATAGGGAATACGGGGCCAGTTGGGTCCTACTGTATATAGGGAATACGGGGCCAGTTGGGTCCTGCTGTATATAGGGAATACGGGGCCAGTTGGGTCCTACTGTATATAGGGAATACGGGGCCAGTTGGGTCCTACTGTATATAGGGAATACGGGGCCAGTTGGGTCCTGCTGTATATAGGGAATACGGGGCCAGTTGGGTCCTACTGTATATAGGGAATACGGGGCCAGTTGGGTCCTACTGTATATAGGGGAATACGGGGCCAGTTGGGTCCTGCTGTATATAGGGAATACGGGGCCAGTTGGGTCCTACTGTATATAGGGAATACGGGGCCAGTTGGGTCCTACTGTATATAGGGAATACGGGGCCAGTTGGGTCCTGCTGTATATAGGGAATACGGGGCCAGTTGGGTCCTACTGTATATAGGGAATACGGGGCCAGTTGGGTCCTACTGTATATAGGGAATACGGGGCCAGTTGGGTCCTACTGTATATAGGGAATACGGGGCCAGTTGGGTCCTGCTGTATATAGGGAATACGGGGCCAGTTGGGTCCTACTGTATATAGGGAATACGGGGCCAGTTGGGTCCTGCTGTATATAGGGAATACGGGGCCAGTTGGGTCCTACTGTATATAGGGAATACGGGGCCAGTTGGGTCCTGCTGTATATAGGGAATACGGGGCCAGTTGGGTCCTACTGTATATAGGGAATACGGGGCCAGTTGGGTCCTACTGTATATAGGGAATACGGGGCCAGTTGGGTCCTACTGTATATAGGGAATACGGGGCCAGTTGGGTCCTACTGTATATAGGGAATACGGGGCCAGTTGGGTCCTACTGTATATAGGGAATACGGGGCCAGTTGGGTCCTGCTGTATATAGGGAATACGGGGCCAGTTGGGTCCTACTGTATATAGGGAATACGGGGCCAGTTGGGTCCTACTGTCTATAGGGAATACGGGGCCAGTTGGGTCCTACTGTATATAGGGAATACGGGGCCAGTTGGGTCCTACTGTATATAGGGAATACGGGGCCAGTTGGGTCCTACTGTATATAGGGAATACGGGGCCAGTTGGGTCCTGCTGTATATAGGGAATACGGGGCCAGTTGGGTCCTACTGTATATAGGGGAATACGGGGCCAGTTGGGTCCTACTGTATATAGGGAATACGGGGCCAGTTGGGTCCTACTGTATATAGGGAATACGGGGCCAGTTGGGTCCTACTGTATATAGGGAATACGGGGCCAGTTGGGTCCTACTGTATATAGGGAATACGGGGCCAGTTGGGTCCTACTGTATATAGGGAATACGGGGGCCAGTTGGGTCCTACTGTATATAGGGAATACGGGGCCAGTTGGGTCCTGCTGTATATAGGGAATACGGGGCCAGTTGGGTCCTACTGTATATAGGGAATACGGGGCCAGTTGGGTCCTGCTGTATATAGGGAATACGGGGCCAGTTGGGTCCTGCTGTATATAGGGAATACGGGGCCAGTTGGGTCCTACTGTATATAGGGAATACGGGGCCAGTTGGGTCCTACTGTATATAGGGAATACGGGGCCAGTTGGGTCCTGCTGTATATAGGGAATACGGGGCCAGTTGGGTCCTACTGTATATAGGGAATACGGGGCCAGTTGGGTCCTGCTGTATATAGGGAATACGGGGCCAGTTGGGTCCTACTGTATATAGGGAATACGGGGCCAGTTGGGTCCTACTGTATATAGGGAATACGGGGCCAGTTGGGTCCTACTGTATATAGGGAATACGGGGCCAGTTGGGTCCTGCTGTATATAGGGAATACGGGCCAGTTGGGTCCTACTGTATATAGGGAATACGGGGCCAGTTGGGTCCTACTGTATATAGGGAATACGGGGCCAGTTGGGTCCTGCTGTATATAGGGAATACGGGGCCAGTTGGGTCCTGCTGTATATAGGGAATACGGGGCCAGTTGGGTCCTACTGTATATAGGGAATACGGGGCCAGTTGGGTCCTACTGTATATAGGGGAATACGGGGCCAGTTGGGTCCCTACTGTATATAGGGAATACGGGGCCAGTTGGGTCCTACTGTATATAGGGAATACGGGGCCAGTTGGGTCCTACTGTATATAGGGAATACGGGGCCAGTTGGGTCCTACTGTATATAGGGAATACGGGGCCAGTTGGGTCCTACTGTATATAGGGAATACGGGGCCAGTTGGGTCCTACTGTATATAGGGAATACGGGGCCAGTTGGGTCCTACTGTATATAGGGAATACGGGGCCAGTTGGGTCCTACTGTATATAGGGAATACGGGGCCAGTTGGGTCCTACTGTATATAGGGAATACGGGGCCAGTTGGGTCCTACTGTATATAGGGAATACGGGGCCAGTTGGGTCCTACTGTATATAGGGGAATACGGGGCCAGTTGGGTCCTACTGTATATAGGGAATACGGGGCCAGTTGGGTCCTACTGTATATAGGGAATACGGGGCCAGTTGGGTCCTACTGTATATAGGGAATACGGGGCCAGTTGGGTCCTACTGTATATAGGGAATACGGGGCCAGTTGGGTCCTGCTGTATATAGGGAATACGGGGCCAGTTGGGTCCTACTGTATATAGGGGAATACGGGGCCAGTTGGGTCCTACTGTATATAGGGAATACGGGGCCAGTTGGGTCCTGCTGTATATAGGGAATACGGGGCCAGTTGGGTCCTACTGTATATAGGGAATACGGGGCCAGTTGGGTCCTGCTGTATATAGGGGAATACGGGGCCAGTTGGGTCCTACTGTATATAGGGAATACGGGGCCAGTTGGGTCCTACTGTATATAGGGAATACGGGGCCAGTTGGGTCCTACTGTATATAGGGAATACGGGGCCAGTTGGGTCCTACTGTATATAGGGAATACGGGGCCAGTTGGGTCCTACTGTATATAGGGAATACGGGGCCAGTTGGGTCCTACTGTATATAGGGAATACGGGGCCAGTTGGGTCCTACTGTATATAGGGAATACGGGGCCAGTTGGGTCCTGCTGTATATAGGGAATACGGGGCCAGTTGGGTCCTACTGTATATAGGGAATACGGGGCCAGTTGGGTCCTACTGTATATAGGGAATACGGGGCCAGTTGGGTCCTACTGTATATAGGGAATACGGGGCCAGTTGGGTCCTGCTGTATATAGGGAATACGGGGCCAGTTGGGTCCTGCTGTATATAGGGAATACGGGGCCAGTTGGGTCCTGCTGTATATAGGGAATACGGGGCCAGTTGGGTCCTACTGTATATAGGGAATACGGGGCCAGTTGGGTCCTGCTGTATATAGGGAATACGGGGCCAGTTGGGTCCTGCTGTATATAGGGAATACGGGGCCAGTTGGGTCCTACTGTATATAGGGAATACGGGGCCAGTTGGGTCCTACTGTATATAGGGAATACGGGGCCAGTTGGGTCCTGCTGTATATAGGGAATACGGGGCCAGTTGGGTCCTGCTGTATATAGGGAATACGGGGCCAGTTGGGTCCTGCTGTATATAGGGAATACGGGGCCAGTTGGGTCCTACTGTATATAGGGAATACGGGGCCAGTTGGGTCCTGCTGTATATAGGGAATACGGGGCCAGTTGGGTCCTACTGTATATAGGGAATACGGGGCCAGTTGGGTCCTGCTGTATATAGGGAATACGGGGCCAGTTGGGTCCTGCTGTATATAGGGAATACGGGGCCAGTTGGGTCCTGCTGTATATAGGGAATACGGGGCCAGTTGGGTCCTGCTGTATATAGGGAATACGGGGCCAGTTGGGTCCTACTGTATATAGGGAATACGGGGCCAGTTGGGTCCTACTGTATATAGGGAATACGGGGCCAGTTGGGTCCTGCTGTATATAGGGAATACGGGGCCAGTTGGGTCCTACTGTATATAGGGAATACGGGGCCAGTTGGGTCCTACTGTATATAGGGAATACGGGGCCAGTTGGGTCCTACTGTATATAGGGAATACGGGGCCAGTTGGGTCCTGCTGTATATAGGGAATACGGGGCCAGTTGGGTCCTACTGTATATAGGGAATACGGGGCCAGTTGGGTCCTGCTGTATATAGGGGAATACGGGGCCAGTTGGGTCCTGCTGTATATAGGGAATACGGGGCCAGTTGGGTCCTGCTGTATATAGGGAATACGGGGCCAGTTGGGTCCTGCTGTATATAGGGAATACGGGGCCAGTTGGGTCCTACTGTATATAGGGAATACGGGGCCAGTTGGGTCCTGCTGTATATAGGGAATACGGGGCCAGTTGGGTCCTACTGTATATAGGGAATACGGGGCCAGTTGGGTCCTGCTGTATATAGGGAATACGGGGGCCAGTTGGGTCCTACTGTATATAGGGAATACGGGGCCAGTTGGGTCCTGCTGTATATAGGGAATACGGGGCCAGTTGGGTCCTGCTGTATATAGGGAATACGGGGCCAGTTGGGTCCTACTGTATATAGGGAATACGGGGCCAGTTGGGTCCTGCTGTATATAGGGAATACGGGGCCAGTTGGGTCCTGCTGTATATAGGGAATACGGGGCCAGTTGGGTCCTGCTGTATATAGGGAATACGGGGCCAGTTGGGTCCTGCTGTATATAGGGAATACGGGGCCAGTTGGGTCCTACTGTATATAGGGAATACGGGGCCAGTTGGGTCCTACTGTATATAGGGAATACGGGGCCAGTTGGGTCCTGCTGTATATAGGGAATACGGGGCCAGTTGGGTCCTACTGTATATAGGGAATACGGGGCCAGTTGGGTCCTACTGTATATAGGGAATACGGGGCCAGTTGGGTCCTACTGTATATAGGGAATACGGGGCCAGTTGGGTCCTACTGTATATAGGGAATACGGGGCCAGTTGGGTCCTACTGTATATAGGGAATACGGGGCCAGTTGGGTCCTGCTGTATATAGGGAATACGGGGCCAGTTGGGTCCTACTGTATATAGGGAATACGGGGCCAGTTGGGTCCTACTGTATATAGGGAATACGGGGCCAGTTGGGTCCTGCTGTATATAGGGAATACGGGGCCAGTTGGGTCCTACTGTATATAGGGAATACGGGGCCAGTTGGGTCCTACTGTATATAGGGAATACGGGGCCAGTTGGGTCCTACTGTATATAGGGAATACGGGGCCAGTTGGGTCCTACTGTATATAGGGAATACGGGGCCAGTTGGGTCCTGCTGTATATAGGGAATACGGGGCCAGTTGGGTCCTACTGTATATAGGGAATACGGGGCCAGTTGGGTCCTACTGTATATAGGGAATACGGGGCCAGTTGGGTCCCTACTGTATATAGGGAATACGGGGCCAGTTGGGTCCTACTGTATATAGGGAATACGGGGGCCAGTTGGGTCCTACTGTATATAGGGAATACGGGGCCAGTTGGGTCCTACTGTATATAGGGAATACGGGGCCAGTTGGGTCCTACTGTATATAGGGAATACGGGGCCAGTTGGGTCCTACTGTATATAGGGAATACGGGGCCAGTTGGGTCCTACTGTATATAGGGAATACGGGGCCAGTTGGGTCCTGCTGTATATAGGGAATACGGGGCCAGTTGGGTCCTACTGTATATAGGGAATACGGGGCCAGTTGGGTCCTGCTGTATATAGGGAATACGGGGCCAGTTGGGTCCTACTGTCTATAGGGAATACGGGGCCAGTTGGGTCCTGCTGTATATAGGGAATACGGGGCCGTTTCAGAGGCAACCACTTTAGCCCACATGGCATCATCCTATTCATTATTTAAACCACTACCTTTGACCAGAACCCAGGGAATAGGGCTCCATTTGGGAAGACCCCAGGGTGTCTCAGATTTTTTAATTCATAGATTTTAGATGTGTCTGTACAACGCTGTACTGTAAATGTCTATATATACACAGTGCATTCGGAAAGTATTCAGACCCCTTGACTTTTTCCACATTTTGTTACGTTACAGCCTTATTCTAAAATGGATTACATTTTTTTTTAAATCCTCATCAATCTACACACAATACCCCATAATGACAAAGCAAAAACAGGTCTTTATATATATTTTTTAAATGTATTAAAAATAAAAAACAGAAATACCTTATTTACATAAGTATTCAGACCCTTTGCTATGAGACTCGAAATTGAGCTCAGTTGCATCCTGTTTCCATTGATCATCCTTGAGATGTTTCTACAACTCTATTGCAGTCCAACTGCGGTAAATTCAATTGATTGCCAAGAGTGTGCAAAGCTGTCATCCAGGCAAAAAGGGTGGCTTCTTTGAAGAATCTCAAATATAAAATATATTTTGATTTGTTTAACACTTTTTTTGGTTACTACATGATTCCATATGTGTTATTTCATAGTTTTGATGTCTTCACTATTATTCTACAATGTAAAAAATAGTAAAAATAAAGAAAAACCCTTGAATGAGTAGGTGTGTCCAAACTTTTGACTGGTACTGTATATATATATATATATATATATATATATATATATACTTATGTCTCCTCCCCCTACCTCCTGGGTGACATCCTGGCTGGCTCGTTGGTACTCTATGTATATATATATATATATACTTATGTCTCCTCCCCCTACCTCCTGGGTGACATCCTGGCTGGCTCGTTGGTACTCTATGTATATATATATATATATATATACTTATGTCTCCTCCCCCTACCTCCTGGGTGACATCCTGGCTGGCTCGTTGGTACTCTATGTATATATATATATATATATACTTATGTCTCCTCCCCCTACCTCCTGGGTGACATCCTGGCTGGCTCGTTGGTACTCTATGTATATATATATATATATATATATACTTATGTCTCCTCCCCTACCTCCTGGGTGACATCCTGGCTGGCTCGTTGGTACTCTATGTATATATATATATATATACTTATGTCTCCCTCCCCCTACCTCCTGGGTGACATCCTGGCTGGCTCGTTGGTACTCTATGTATATATATATATATATACTTATGTCTCCTCCCCTACCTCCTGGGTGACATCCTGGCTGGCTCGTTGGTACTCTATGTTATATATATATATATATACTTATGTCTCCTTCCCCTACCTCCTGGGTGACATCCTGGCTGGCTCGTTGGTACTCTATGTATATATATATATATATATATATATATATATATGTCTCCTCCCCCTACCTCCTGGGTGACATCCTGGCTGGCTCGTTGGTACTCTATGTATATATATATATATATATATGTCTCCTCCCCTACCTCCTGGGTGACATCCTGGCTGGCTCGTTGGTACTCTATGTATATATATATATATATATATACTTATGTCTCCTCCCCCTACTTCCAGGGTGACATCCTGGCTGGCTCGTTGGTACTCTATGTATATATATATATATATATATATACTTATGTCTCCTCCCCCTACCTCCTGGGTGACATCCTGGCTGGCTCGTTGGTACTCTATGTATATATATATATATGGTACACTGGTACTCTATGTATATATATATATACCTCCTGGGTGCCCGGCTGGCTCGGGTACTCTATGTATATATATATATACCTCCTGGGTGACATCCTGGCTGGCTCGTTGGTACTCTATGTATATATATACAGTGGGGAAAAAAGTATTTAGTCAGCCACCAATTGTGAAAGTTCTCCCACTTAAAAAGATGAGAGAGGCCTGTAATTTACATCATAGATACACGTCAACTATGACAGACAAAATGAAAAAAAAAATCCAGAAAATCACATTGTAGGATTTTTAATGAATTTATTTGCAAATGATGGTGGAAAATAAGTATTTGGTCAATAACAAAAGTTTCTCAATACTTTGTTATATACCCTTTGTTGGCAATGACACAGGTCAAACGTTTTCTGTAAGTATTCACAAGGTTTTCACACACTGTTGCTGGTATTTTGGCCCATTCCTCCATGCAGATCTCCTCTAGAGCAGTGATGTTTTGGGGCTGTCGCTGGGCAACACAGACTTTCAACTCCCTCCAAAGATTTTCTATGGGGTTGAGATCTGGAGACTGGCTAGGCCACTCCAGGACCTTGAAATGCTTCTTACGAAGCCACTCCTTCGTTGCCCGGGCGGTGTGTTTGGGATCATTGTCATGCTGAAAGACCCAGCCACGTTTCATCTTCAATGCCCTTGCTGATGGAAGGAGGTTTTCACTCAAAATCTCACGATACATGGCCCCATTCATTCTTTCCTTTACACGGATCAGTCGTCCTGGTCCCTTTGCAGAAAAACAGCCCCAAAGCATGATGTTTCCACCCCCATGCTTCACAGTAGGTATGGTGTTCTTTGGATGCAACTCAGCATTCTTTGTCCCCCAAACATGACGAGTTGAGTTTTTACCAAAAAGTTCTATTTTGGTTTCATCTGACCATATGACATTCTCCCAATCCTCTTCTGGATCATCCAAATGCACTTAGAAACTTCAGACGGGCCTGGACATGTACTGGCTTAAGCAGGGGGACACGTCTCGCACTGCAGGATTTGAGTCCCTGGCGGCGTAGTGTGTTACTGATGGTTGGCTTTGTTACTTTGGTCCCAGCTCTCTGCAGGTCATTCACTAGGTCCCCCCCGTGTGGTTCTGGGATTTTTGCTCACCGTTCTTGTGATCATTTTGACCCCACGGGGTGAGATCTTGCGTGGAGCCCCAGATCGAGGGAGATTATCAGTGGTCTTCTATGTCTTCCATTTCCTAATAATTGCTCCCACAGTTGATTTCTTCAAACCAAGCTGCTTACCTATTGCAGATTCAGTCTTCCCAGCCTGGTGCAGGTCTACAATTTTGTTTCTGGTGTCCTTTGACAGCTCTTTGGTCTTGGCCATAGCGGTGTTTGGAGTGTGACTGTTTGAGGTTGTGGACAGGTGTCTTTTATACTGATAACAAGTTCAAACAGGTGCCATTAATACAGGTAACGAGTGGAGGACAGAGGAGCCTCTTAAAGAAGAAGTTACAGGTCTGTGAGAGCCAGAAATCTTGCTTGTTTGTAGGTGACCAAATACTTATTTTCCACCATAATTTGCAAATAAATTCATTAAAAAATCCTGCAATGGGATTTTTCTGGATTTTTTTTCCTCAATTTGTCTGTCATAGTTGACGTGTACCTATGATGAAAATTACAGGCCTCTCTCATCTTTTTAAGTGGGAGAACTTGCACAAATGGTGGCTGACTAAATACCTTTTTTCCCCACTGTATATATACCTCCTGGGTGACATCCTGGCTGGCTCGTTGGTACTCTATGTATATATATATATATATACTTATGTCTCCTCCCCCTACTTCCAGGGTGACATCCTGGCTGGCTCGTTGGTACTCTATGTATATATATATATATATATATATACTTATGTCTCCTCCCCCTACCTCCTGGGTGACATCCTGGCTGGCTCGTTGGTACTCTATGTATATATATATATATATATACTTATGTCTCCTCCCCCTACCTCCTGGGTGACATCCTGGCTGGCTCGTTGGTACTCTATGTATATATAATGAAAATAAATAAACAGAAATAGAAAAATATATATATATATATACTTATGTCTCCCTCCCCCTACCTCCTGGGTGACATCCTGGCTGGCTCAGTTGGTGCTCTATGTATATATATATATATATATACTTATGTCTCCTCCCCCTACCTCCTGGGTGACATCCTGGCTGGCTCGTTGGTACTCTATGTATATATATATATATATATATACTTATGTCTCCTCCCCCTACCTCCTGGGTGACATCCTGGCTGGCTCGTTGGTACTCTATGTATATATATATATATATATACTTATGTCTCCTCCCCCTACCTCCTGGGTGACATCCTGGCTGGCTCGTTGGTACTCTATGTATATATATATATATATACTTATGTCTCCTCCCCCTACCTCCTGGGTGACATCCTGGCTGGCTCGTTGGTACTCTATGTATATGTCTCCTCCCTCTACCTCCTGGGTGACATCCTGGCTGGCTCGTTGGTACTCTATGTATATGTCTCCTCCCCCTACCTCCTGGGTGACATCCTGGCTGGCTCGTTGGTACTCTATGCGTTGGACGGTCTGGACGGTCTGCAGGGCCAGGCCGCAGTACACGGCAAAGTCCTCCAGGAGGCGCTCTTCATAACGGTTAAACTCCCTGCCCGTCTCCGGCTCGCCAGGGGCCACGCCCAGTTTGTTCTTCAGCTGGCAGACGGCTGAACGACGACAACGACAACAACAACAACAACAACAACAACAACAACAACAACAACAACAACAACAGAGGGATGGATGAAAGGTGTTAATAACTTTATTTATTTATTTAATAACTTAATGACGATTCATAACTCAATCTTACACTGTATTGTCCTGCCCAGGGCCTGTATTCATAGAGCGTCTCAGAGTAGCCGCTGATCCAGGTTTTGGCCTTTTAGATCACGATGAATAAGATTACATAGACAGGTGGGGACCTGATCCTGGATCAGCCCTGCTACTCTGAGATGTTACGAGGATGTGCTTCTGTGGTGTGTAGATCAGGTGATGGTTAAGGCTCTGTCTATCTGTGGTGTGTAGATCAGGTGATGGTTAAGGCTCTGTCTATCTGTGGTGTGTAGATCAGGTGATGGTTAAGGCTCTGTCTATCTGTGGTGTGTAGATCAGTGATGGTTAAGGCTCTGTCTATCTGTGGTGTGTAGATCAGGTGATGGTTAAGGCTCTGTCTATCTGTGGTGTGTAGATCAGGTGATGGTTAAGGCTCTGTCTATCTGTGGTGTGTAGATCAGGTGATGGTTAAGGCTCTGTCTATCTGCGGTGTGTAGATCAGGTGATGGTTAAGGCTCTGTCTATCTGTGGTGTGTATATCAGGTGATGGTTAAGGCTCTGTCTATCTGTGGTGTGTAGATCAGGTGATGGTTAAGGCTCTGTCTATCTGCGGTGTGTAGATCAGGTCATGGTTAAGGCTCTGTCTATCTGTGGTGTGTAGATCAGGTGATGGTTAAGGCTCTGTCTATCTGTGGTGTGTAGATCAGGTGATGGTTAAGGCTCTGTCTATCTGCGGTGTGTAGATCAGGTGATGGTTAAGGCTCTGTCTATCTGTGGTGTGTAGATCAGGTGATGGTTAAGGCTCTGTCTATCTGTGGTGTGTAGATCAGGTGATGGTTAAGGCTCTGTCTATCTGTGGTGTGTAGATCAGTGATGGTTAAGGCTCTGTCTATCTGTGGTGTGTAGATCAGGTGATGGTTAAGGCTCTGTCTATCTGTGGTGTGTAGATCAGTGATGGTTAAGGCTCTGTCTATCTGTGGTGTGTAGATCAGGTGATGGTTAAGGCTCTGTCTATCTGTGGTGTGTAGATCAGGTGATGGTTAAGGCTCTGTCTATCTGTGGCGTGTAGATCAGGTGATGGTTAAGGCTCTGTCTATCTGTGGTGTGTAGATCAGGTGATGGTTAAGGCTCTGTCTATCTGTGGTGTGTAGATCAGGTGATGGTTAAGGCTCTGTCTATCTGTGGTGTGTAGATCAGGTGATGGTTAAAGCTCTGTCTATCTGTGGTGTGTAGATCAGGTGATGGTTAAGGCTCTGTCTATCTGTGGTGTGTAGATCAGGTGATGGTTAAGGCTCTGTCTATCTGTGGTGTGTAGATCAGTGATGGTTAAGGCTCTGTCTATCTGTGGTGTGTAGATCAGGTGATGGTTAAGGCTCTGTCTATCTGTGGTGTGTAGATCAGGTGATGGTTAAGGCTCTGTCTATCTGTGGTGTGTAGATCAGGTGATGGTTAAGGCTCTGTCTATCTGTGGTGTGTAGATCAGGTGATGGTTAAGGCTCTGTCTATCTGTGGTGTGTAGATCAGGTGATGGTTAAGGCTCTGTCTATCTGTGGTGTGTAGATCAGTGATGGTTAAGGCTCTGTCTATCTGTGGTGTGTAGATCAGGTGATGGTTAAGGCTCTGTCTATCTGTGGTGTGTATATCAGTGATGGTTAAGGCTCTGTCTATCTGTGGTGTGTAGATCATTGATGGTTAAGGCTCTGTCTATCTGTGGTGTGTAGATCAGGTGATGGTTAAGGCTCTGTCTATCTGTGGTATGTAGATCAGGTGATGGTTAAGGCTCTGTCTATCTGTGGTGTGTATATCAGGTGATGGTTAAGGCTCTGTCTATCTGTGGTGTGTAGATCAGTGATGGTTAAGGCTCTGTCTATCTGCGGTGTGTAGATCAGTGATGGTTAAGGCTCTGTCTATCTGTGGTGTGTAGATCAGGTGATGGTTAAGGCTCTGTCTATCTGTGGTGTGTAGATCAGTGATGGTTAAGGCTCTGTCTATCTGTGGTGTGTAGATCAGGTGATGGTTAAGGCTCTGTCTATCTGCGGTGTGTAGATCAGGTGATGGTTAAGGCTCTGTCTATATGTGGTGTGTAGATCAGGTGATGGTTAAGGCTCTGTCTATCTGTGGTGTGTAGATCAGTGATGGTTAAGGCTCTGTCTATCTGTGGTGTGTAGATCAGTGATGGTTAAGGCTCTGTCTATCTGTGGTGTGTAGATCAGGTGATGGTTAAGGCTCTGTCTATCTGTGGTGTGTAGATCAGTGATGGTTAAGGCTCTGTCTATCTGTGGTGTGTAGATCAGGTGATGGTTAAGGCTCTGTCTATCTGTGGTGTGTAGATCAGGTGATGGTTAAGTCTCTGTCTATCTGTGGTGTGTAGATCAGTGATGGTTAAGGCTCTGTCTATCTGTGGTGTGTATATCAGGTGATGGTTAAGGCTCTGTCTATCTGTGGTGTGTATATCAGGTGATGGTTAAGGCTCTGTCTATCTGTGGGTGTGTAGATCAGGTGATGGTTAAGGCTCTGTCTATCTGTGGTGTGTAGATCAGGTGATGGTTAAGGCTCTGTCTATCTGTGGTGTGTATATCAGGTGATGGTTAAGGCTCTGTCTATCTGTGGTGTGTAGATCAGGTGATGGTTAAGGCTCTGTCTATCTGTGGTGTGTAGATCAGTGATGGTTAAGGCTTTGTCTATCTGTGGTGTGTAGATCAGTGATGGTTAAGGCTCTGTCTATCTGTGGTGTGTATATCAGGTGATGGTTAAGGCTCTGTCTATCTGTGGTGTGTAGATCAGTGATGGTTAAGGCTCTGTCTATCTGTGGTGTGTAGATCAGTGATGGTTAAGGCTCTGTCTATCTGTGGTGTGTATTTCAGGTGATGGTTAAGGCTCTGTCTATCTGTGGTGTGTATATCAGGTGAGGGTTAAGGCTCTGTCTATCTGTGGTGTGTAGATCAGGTGATGGTTAAGGCTCTGTCTATCTGTGGTGTGTAGATCAGTGATGGTTAAGGCTCTGTCTATCTGTGGTGTGTAGATCAGTGATGGTTAAGGCTCTGTCTATCTGTGGTGTGTAGATCAGGTGATGGTTAAGGCTCTGTCTATCTGTGGTGTGTAGATCAGTGATGGTTAAGGATCTGTCTATCTGTGGTGTGTAGATCAGGTGATGGTTAAGGCTCTGTCTATCTGTGGTGTGTAGATCAGTGATGGTTAAGGCTCTGTCTATCTGTGGTGTGTAGATCAGGTGATGGTTAAGGCTCTGTCTATCTGTGGTGTGTAGATCAGGTGATGGTTAAGGCTCTGTCTATCTGTGGTGTGTAGATCAGGTGATGGTTAAGGCTCTGTCTATCTGTGGTGTGTAGATCAGGTGATGGTTAAGGCTCTGTCTATCTGTGGTGTGTAGATCAGGTGATGGTTAAGGCTCTGTCTATCTGTGGTGTGTAGATCAGGTGATGGTTAAGGCTCTGTCTATCTGTGGTGTGTAGATCAGGTGATGGTTAAGGCTCTGTCTATCTGTGGTGTGTAGATCAGGTGATGGTTAAGGCTCTGTCTATCTGTGGTGTGTATATCAGGTGATGGTTAAGGCTCTGTCTATCTGTGGTGTGTAGATCAGTGATGGTTAAGGCTCTGTCTATCTGCGGTGTGTAGATCAGTGATGGTTAAGGCTCTGTCTATCTGTGGTGTGTAGATCAGTGATGGTTAAGGCTCTGTCTATCTGTGGTGTGTAGATCAGGTGATGGTTAAGGCTCTGTCTATCTGCGGTGTGTAGATCAGGTGATGGTTAAGGCTCTGTCTATCTGTGGTGTGTAGATCAGGTGATGGTTAAGGCTCTGTCTATCTGTGGTGTGTAGATCAGTGATGGTTAAGGCTCTGTCTATCTGTGGTGTGTAGATCAGTGATGGTTAAGGCTCTGTCTATCTGTGGTGTGTAGATCAGGTGATGGTTAAGGCTCTGTCTATCTGTGGTGTGTAGATCAGTGATGGTTAAGGCTCTGTCTATCTGTGGTGTGTATATCAGGTGATGGTTAAGGCTCTGTCTATCTGTGGTGTGTAGATCAGGTGATGGTTAAGGCTCTGTCTATCTGTGGTGTGTAGATCAGGTGATGGTTAAGGCTCTGTCTATCTGTGGTGTGTAGATCAGTGATGGTTAAGGCTCTGTCTATCTGTGGTGTGTAGATCAGTGATGGTTAAGGCTCTGTCTATCTGTGGTGTGTAGATCAGGTGATGGTTAAGGCTCTGTCTATCTGTGGTGTGTAGATCAGTGATGGTTAAGGCTCTGTCTATCTGTGGTGTGTAGATCAGGTGATGGTTAAGGCTCTGTCTATCTGTGGTGTGTAGATCAGTGATGGTTAAGGCTCTGTCTATCTGTGGTGTGTAGATCAGGTGATGGTTAAGGCTCTGTCTATCTGTGGTGTGTAGATCAGGTGATGGTTAAGGCTCTGTCTATCTGTGGTGTGTAGATCAGGTGATGGTTAAGGCTCTGTCTATCTGTGGTGTGTAGATCAGGTGATGGTTAAGGCTCTGTCTATCTGTGGTGTGTAGATCAGGTGATGGTTAAGGCTCTGTCTATCTGTGGTGTGTAGATCAGGTGATGGTTAAGGCTCTGTCTATCTGTGGTGTGTAGATCAGGTGATGGTTAAGGCTCTGTCTATCTGTGGTGTGTAGATCAGGTGATGGTTAAGGCTCTGTCTATCTGTGGTGTGTAGATCAGGTGATGGTTAAGGCTCTGTCTATCTGTGGTGTGTAGATCAGGTGATGGTTAAGGCTCTGTCTATCTGTGGTGTGTAGATCAGGTGATGGTTAAGGCTCTGTCTATCTGTGGTGTGTAGATCAGGTGATGGTTAAGGCTCTGTCTAGCTGTGGTGTGTAGATCAGGTGATGGTTAAGGCTCTGTCTATCTGTGGTGTGTAGATCAGGTGATGGTTAAGGCTCTGTCTATCTGTGGTGTGTAGATCAGTGATGGTTAAGGCTCTGTCTATCTGTGGTGTGTAGATCAGGTGATGGTTAAGGCTCTGTCTATCTGTGGTGTGTAGATCAGGTGATGGTTAAGGCTCTGTCTATCTGTGGTGTGTAGATCAGTGATGGTTAAGGCTCTGTCTATCTGTGGTGTGTAGATCAGGTGATGGTTAAGGCTCTGTCTATCTGCGGTGTGTAGATCAGGTGATGGTTAAGGCTCTGTCTATCTGTGGTGTGTAGATCAGGTGATGGTTAAGGCTCTGTCTATCTGTGGTGTGTAGATCAGGTGATGGTTAAGGCTCTGTCTATCTGTGGTGTGTAGATCAGGTGATGGTTAAGGCTCTGTCTATCTGTGGTGTGTAGATCAGGTGATGGTTAAGGCTCTGTCTATCTGTGGTGTGTAGATCAGGTGATGGTTAAGGCTCTGTCTATCTGTGGTGTGTAGATCAGGTGATGGTTAAGGCTCTGTCTATCTGTGGTGTGTAGATCAGGTGATGGTTAAGGCTCTGTCTATCTGTGGTGTGTAGATCAGGTGATGGTTAAGGCTCTGTCTATCTGTGGTGTGTAGATCAGGTGATGGTTAAGGCTCTGTCTATCTGTGGTGTGTAGATCAGGTGATGGTTAAGGCTCTGTCTATCTGTGGTGTGTAGATCAGGTGATGGTTAAGGCTCTGTCTATCTGTGGTGTGTAGATCAGGTGATGGTTAAGGCTCTGTCTATCTGTGGTGTGTAGATCAGGTGATGGTTAAGGCTCTGTCTATCTGTGGTGTGTAGATCAGGTGATGGTTAAGGCTCTGTCTATCTGTGGTGTGTAGATCAGGTGATGGTTAAGGCTCTGTCTATCTGTGGTGTGTAGATCAGGTGATGGTTAAGGCTCTGTCTATCTGTGGTGTGTAGATCAGTGATGGTTAAGGCTCTGTCTATCTGTGGTGTGTAGATCAGTGATGGTTAAGGCTCTGTCTATCTGTGGTGTGTAGATCAGGTGATGGTTAAGGCTCTGTCTATCTGTGGTGTGTAGATCAGTGATGGTTAAGGCTCTGTCTATCGTGGTGTGTAGATCAGGTGATGGTTAAGGCTCTGTCTATCTGTGGTGTGTAGATCAGGTGATGGTTAAGGCTCTGTCTATCTGTGGTGTGTAGATCAGGTGATGGTTAAGGCTCTGTCTATCTGTGGTGTGTAGATCAGTGATGGTTAAGGCTCTGTCTATCTGTGGTGTGTAGATCAGGTGATGGTTAAGGCTCTGTCTATCTGTGGTGTGTAGATCAGGTGATGGTTAAGGCTCTGTCTATCTGTGGTGTGTAGATCAGGTGATGGTTAAGGCTCTGTCTATCTGTGGTGTGTAGATCAGGTGATGGTTAAGGCTCTGTCTATCTGTGGTGTGTAGATCAGGTGATGGTTAAGGCTCTGTCTATCTGTGGTGTGTAGATCAGGTGATGGTTAAGGCTCTGTCTATCTGTGGTGTGTAGATCAGGTGATGGTTAAGGCTCTGTCTATCTGTGGTGTGGAGATCAGGTGATGGTTAAGGCTCTGTCTATCTGTGGTGTGTAGATCAGGTGATGGTTAAGGCTCTGTCTATCTGTGGTGTGTAGATCAGGTGATGGTTAAGGCTCTGTCTATCTGTGGTGTGTAGATCAGGTGATGGTTAAGGCTCTGTCTATCTGTGGTGTGTAGATCAGGTGATGGTTAAGGCTCTGTCTATCTGTGGTGTGTAGATCAGGTGATGGTTAAGGCTCTGTCTATCTGTGGTGTGTAGATCAGGTGATGGTTAAGGCTCTGTCTATCTGTGGCTGTGTAGATCAGGTGATGGTTAAGGCTCTGTCTATCTGTGGTGTGTAGATCAGGTGATGGTTAAGGCTCTGTCTATCTGTGGTGTGTAGATCAGGTGATGGTTAAGGCTCTGTCTATCTGTGGTGTGTAGATCAGGTGATGGTTAAGGCTCTGTCTATCTGTGGTGTGTAGATCAGGTGATGGTTAAGGCTCTGTCTATCTGTGGTGTGTAGATCAGGTGATGGTTAAGGCTCTGTCTATCTGTGGTGTGTAGATCAGTGATGGTTAAGGCTCTGTCTATCTGTGGTGTGTAGATCAGGTGATGGTTAAGGCTCTGTCTATCTGTGGTGTGTAGATCAGTGATGGTTAAGGCACTGTCTAGCCAACAACCCTGCTAAGTACCCTGGCTGACGCACTCTAAAAGGTTAACACCTTGCCTAATGCTGCTAATGCTATTCATTTAGAAGACTTCCTAGTAAATACAAGATTATCTACAGCCGAGGTTATCTACAGACTTCCTAGTAAATGCAACATCCTCTACAGTCAAGAGTCTCTACAGCCAAAATAATCTACAGACTTCATGGTAAATACAAGATTATATACAGCCAAGATTATCTACAGACTTCCTAGTAAATACAACATTCTCTACAACCAAGATTATCTACAGCCAAGATTATCTACAACCAACATTATCTACAGACATCTTAGTAAATAGAAGACTCTATAGTAAAAACAACACTAATCACTAGCTCCTAGTCCCTAACCATCTGAAATAATGATCAGAAACAACACTCTACAGCCAGTAAATACAATACTCTCATCAGCCAAGATGATCTACAGCCAAAACTTCCTAGTAAATACAAGACTCTTTAGTAAATACAATACTTCCTACAGCCAAGACTCTCTACAGTCCTAGTAAAAAAATATTCCTAGTCAGTAAACACAATACTTCCTAGTCAGTAAATACAATACATCCTAGACATTAAATACAATTCTTCCTATTCAGTAAATACAATACTTCCTAGTCAGTAAATAAAGTACTTCCTAAATACAATACTTCCTATTCAGTAAATACAATACGTCCTATTCATTAAATACAATACTTCCTATTAATTAAATACAATACTTCCTAGTCAGTAAATACAATACTTCCTAGACATTAAATACAATTCTTCCTATTCAGTAAATACAATACTTCCTATTCATTAAATACAATACTTCCTATTCATCAAATACAATACTTCCTAGTCAGTCAATACAATACTTCCTATTCAATAAATACAATACTTCCTATTCAGTCAATACAATACTTCATATTCAGTAAATACAATACTTCCTATTCATTAAATACAATACTTCCTAGTCAGTAAATACAATACTTTCTATTCAGTAAATACAATACTTCCTATTCATTAAATACAATACTTCCTAGTCAGTAAATACAATACTTCCTATTCATCAAATACAATACTTCCTAGTCAGTCAATACAATACTTCCTATTCAGTAAATACAATACTTCCTATTCATTAAATACAATACTTCCTAGTCAGTAAATACAATACTTCCTAGTCAGTAAATACAATACTTCCTAGACATTAAATGCAATATTTCCTATTCAGTAAATACAACACTTCCTAGTCAGTAAATACAATACTTTCTAGTCAGTAAATACAATACTTCCTAGTCAGTAAATACAATACTTCCTAAATAAACACTTCCTAGTCAGTAAATACAATACTTCCTAGTCAGTAAATACAATACTTCCTAGTCAGTAAATACAATACTTCCTAAATACAATGCTTCCTATTCATTAAATACAATACTTCCTAGTCAGTAAATACAATATTTCCTAGTCAGTAAATACAATATTTCCTAGTCAGTAAATACAATACTTCCTAGTCAGTAAATACAATACTTCCTAAATACAATACTTCCTAGTCAGTAAATACAATACTTCATAGTCAGTAAATACAGTACTTCCTAGTCAGTAAATACAATATTTCCAGTAAAGCTACCTAGTCAGTAAATGCAATACTTCCTAGTCAGTAAATGCAATACTTCCTAGTCAGTAAATACAATACTTCCTATTCATTAAATACAATTCTTCCTAGTTAGTAAATACAATACTTCCTAGTCAGTAAATACAATACTTCATAGTCAGTAAATACAACACTTCCTATTCAATAAATACAATACTTCCTAGTCAGTAAATACAATACTTCCTAGACATTAAATGCAATATTTCCTATTCAGTAAATACAACACTTCCTAGTCAGTAAATACAATACTTCCTAGTCAGTAAATACAATACTTCCTAGTCAGTAAATACAATACTTCCTAGTCAGTAAATACAATACTTCCTAAATACAATACTTCCTATTCATTAAATACAATACTTCCTAAATACAATACTTCCTAGTCAGTAAATACAACACTTCCTAGTCAGTAAATACAATACTTCCTAGTCAGTAAATACAATACTTCCTAGTCAGTAAATACAATACTTCCTATTCAGTAAATACAATACGTCCTATTCATTAAATACAATTCTTCCTATTCAGTAAATACAATACTTCCTATTCATTAAATACAATACTTCCTATTCATCAAATACAATACTTCCTAGTCAGTCAATACAATACTTCCTATTCAATAAATACAATACTTCCTATTCAGTAAATACAATACTTCATATTCAGTAAATACAATACTTCCTATTCATTAAATACAATACTTCCTAGTCAGTAAATACAATACTTTCTATTCAGTAAATACAATACTTCCTATTCATTAAATACAATACTTCCTAGTCAGTAAATACAATACTTCCTATTCATTAAATACAATACTTCCTAGTCAGTAAATACAACACTTCCTATTCAGTAAATACAATACTTCCTATTCATTAAATACAATACTTCCTAGTCAGTAAATACAATACTTCCTAGTCAGTAAATACAATACTTCCTAGACATTAAATGCAATATTTCCTATTCAGTAAATACAACACTTCCTAGTCAGTAAATACAATACTTTCTAGTCAGTAAATACAATACTTCCTAGTCAGTAAATACAATACTTCCTAAATAAACACTTCCTAGTCAGTAAATACAATACTTCCTAGTCAGTAAATACAATACTTCCTAGTCAGTAAATACAATACTTCCTAAATACAATGCTTCCTATTCATTAAATACAATACTTCCTAGTCAGTAAATACAATATTTCCTATTCAGTAAATACAATACTTCCTATTCATTAAATACAATACTTCCTAGTCAGTAAATACAATACTTCCTATTCATCAAATACAATACTTCCTAGTCAGTCAATACAATACTTCCTATTCAGTAAATACAATACTTCCTATTCATTAAATACAATACTTCCTAGTCAGTAAATACAATACTTCCTAGTCAGTAATACAATACTCCTAGACATTAAATGCAATATCTTCCTATTCAGTAAATACAACACTTCCTAGTCAGTAAATACAATACTTTTTCTAGTCAGTAAATACAATACTTCCTAGTCAGTAAATACAATACTTCTAAATAAACATCCTAGTCAGTAATACAACACTTCCTAGTCAGTAAATACAATACTTTCTAGTCAGTAAATACAACACTTCCTAGTCAGTAAATACAATACTCCTAAATAAACACTTCCAGTCAGAAATACAATACCCTAGTCAGTAAATACAATACTTCCTAGTCAGTAAATACAATACTTCCTAAATACAATGCTTCCTATTCATTAAATACAATACTTCCTAGTCAGTAAATACAATATTTCCTAGTCAGTAAATACAATATTTCCTAGTCAGTAAATACAATACTTCCTAGTCCAGTAAATACAATACTTCCTAAATAGCAATACTTCCTAGTCAGTAAACACAATACTTCATAGTCAGTAAATACAGTACTTCCTAGTCAGTAAATACAATTTCTAGTCAGTAAATGCAATACTTCCTAGTCAGTAAAATGCAATACTTCCTAGTCAGTAAATGCAATACTTCCTAGTCAGTAAATACAATACTTCCTATTCATTAAATACAATTCTTCCTAGTTAGTAAATACAATACTTCCTAGTCAGTAAATACAATACTTCATAGTCAGTAAATACAACACTTCCTATTCAATAAATACAATACTTCCTAGTCAGTAAAATACAATACTTCCTAGACATTAAATGCAATATTTCCTATTCAGTAAATACAACACTTCCTAGTCAGTAAATACAATACTTCCTAGTCAGTAAATACAATACTTCCTAGTCAGTAAATACAATACTTCCTAGTCAGTAAATACAATACTTCCTAAATACAATTCTTCCTATTCAGTAAATACAATACTTCCTAAATACAATACTTCCTAGTCAGTAAATACAATACTTCCTATTCAGTAAATACAATACGTCCTATTCATTAAATACAATTCTTCCTATTCAGTAAATACAATACTTCCTATTCATTAAATACAATACTTCCTATTCATCAAATACAATACTTCCTAGTCAGTCAATACAATACTTCCTATTCAATAAATACAATACTTCCTATTCAGTCAATACAATACTTCATATTCAGTAAATACAATACTTCCTATTCATTAAATACAATACTTCCTAGTCAGTAAATACAATACTTTCTATTCAGTAAATACAATACTTCCTATTCATTAAATACAATACTTCCTAGTCAGTAAAATACAATACTTCCTATTCATCAAATACAATACTTCCTAGTCAGTCAATACAATACTTCCTATTCAGTAAATACAATACTTCCTATTCATTAAATACAATACTTCCTAGTCAGTAAATACAATACTTCCTAGTCAGTAAATACAATACTTCCTAGACATTAAATGCAATATTTCCTATTCAGTAAATACAACACTTCCTAGTCAGTAAATACAATACTTTCTAGTCAGTAAATACAATACTTCCTAGTCAGTAAATACAATACTCTAAATACAACACTTCCTAGTCAGTAAATACAATACTTCCTAGTCAGTAAATACAATACTTCCTAGTCAGTAAATACAATACTTCCTAAATACAATGCTTCCTATTCATTAAATACAACACTTCCTAGTCAGTAAATACAATATTTCCTAGTCAGTAAATACAATATTTCCTAGTCAGTAAATACAATACTTCCTAGTCAGTAAATACAATACTTCCTAAATACAATACTTCCTAGTCAGTAAATACAATACTTCATAGTCAGTAAATACAGTACTTCCTAGTCAGTAAATACAATATTTCCTAGTCAGTAAATGCAATACTTCCTAGTCAGTAAATGCAATACTTCCTAGTCAGTAAATGCAATACTTCCTAGTCAGTAAATACAATACTTCCTATTCATTAAATACAATTCTTCCTAGTTAGTAAATACAATACTTCCTAGTCAGTAAATACAATACTTCATAGTCAGTAAATACAACACTTCCTATTCAATAAATACAATACTTCCTAGTCAGTAAATACAATACTTC
Source organism: Coregonus clupeaformis (assembly GCF_020615455.1). Lineage (NCBI taxonomy): Eukaryota > Metazoa > Chordata > Actinopteri > Salmoniformes > Salmonidae > Coregonus > Coregonus clupeaformis. The sequence goes on from NW_025534241.1 coordinate 221,688, forward strand.
CCTAGACATTAAATGCAATATTTCCTATTCAGTAAATACAACACTTCCTAGTCAGTAAATACAATACTTCCTAGTCAGTAAATACAATACTTCCTAGTCAGTAAACACAATACTTCCTAGTCAGTAAATACAATACTTCCTAAATACAATACTCCTAGTCAGTAAATACAACACTTCCTAGTCAGTAAACTACAATACTTCCTAGTCAGTAAATACAATACTTCCTAGTCAGTAAATACAATACTTCCTGTAAGTAAATACAATACTTCTAGTCAGTAAATACAATATTTCCTAGTCAGTAAATACAACACTGTCAGAGCGCTGAGTGTGGATGTGGTGCAGGGAATCAAAGCGCAGGAACACGGGTGTTCGTCAACAGACTTTAGTAATCCAAAATAGTAACTCCAAACAGGTGAATAGCCAACCCACCAGGGAGGCGAACAAATTACGACACACAACAGTCGTAAAAACAAGAAAAAAGCGCACGCAGTCCGGATCTCGACAACAAACAACACGAGAGAGAAAAACCCATCAACAGCAACAGCTGACACAACAATCACACATAACACCTGACCCAACACACGATAACTAAATAGGAAACAAAATCAAACACTAACAAGGGACAGGTGTACAAACAGACAAAACCAAACAAACATGAAGCATCGAGCGGTGGCAGCTAGTACTCGGGGGGCGGCGACCGCCGAAGCCTGCCCGAACAAGGAGGAGGAGCAGCCTCGGCGAAACCGTGACAAACACTTTCTCAGTAAATACAACACTTTCTAGTCATATATACAAGAATTCCTAGTCAGTAAATACAAGACTTCAAAAAGTTCTGGTCGTAAATACAACACATCCTAGTCAGAAATACAACACACCTAGTCAGTAAATACAACACTTTCTAGTCAGTATACAACACTTTCTAGTCAGTAAATACAATACTTTCTAGTCAGTAAATACAAGACTTCCTAGTCAGTAACTACAAACTTCCTAGTCAGTAAATACAATACTTCCTAGTCAGTAAATAGAACACTTCCTAGTCAGTATACAATACTTCCTATTCATTAAATACAATACTTCCTAGTCCAGTAAATACAATACTTCCTAGTCAGTAAATACAATACTTCCTAGACATTAAATGCAATATTTCCTATTCAGTAAATACAACACACCCTAGTCAGTAAATACAACACTTTCTAGTCAGTAAATACAACACTTTCTAGTCAGTAAATACAATACTTTCTAGTCAGTAAATACAAGACTTCCTAGTCAGTAACTTCAACACTTCCTAGTCAGTAAATACAATGCTTCCTAGTCAGTAAATAGAACACTTCCTATTCAGTAAATATAATACTTCCTATTCAGTGAATACAAGACTTCCTAGTCAGTAGCTACAACACTTTCTAGTCAGTAAATACAATACTTCCTAGTCAGTAACTACAACACTTCCTAGTCAGTAAATACAATATTTCCTAGTCAGTAAATAGAACACTTCCTATTCAGTAAATATAATACTTCCTATTCAGTGAATACAAGACTTCCAGTCCACACTCCTATCATAAAAACACTCCTAGTCAGTAAATACAATACTTCCTAATCAGTAAATACAACACTTCCTAGTCAGTAAATAGAACACTTCCTATTCAGTAAATATAATACTTCCTAGTCAGTAAATACAAGACTTCCTTGTCAGTGCATAGATCAGTAATAAAGACTGAAGAGCCAGTAATCCGCTGGTTTAAGCGTACTGATATCAAGATCTCTGCCTCGACTATCAGCAGCGACTAACAGCGTGCCTCTAACAACCACAGAAGAAGAAGAAGACTCCCTACACCAAACAGAGGCACCGACTCTTACTACTGCATGTGGAGCAGGTTGAGAGCGTCAAGTTTCTTGGTGTCCACATCCCTGCGAACTATCATGGTCCAAACACACCAAACAGCGTGAAGAGGGCGCGACAAACCTATTCCCCTCAGGAGACTAAAAAGATTTGGCATGGGTCCTCAGATCCTCAAAAAAAGTTATCCGGCTCCACCATCGGAGCATCCTGACTGGTTGCATCACCGCCTGGTATGGCAACTGCTCGGCCTCGACCGCAAGGCACTACAGAGGGTAGTGCGTATGGCCCAGTACATCACTGGGGCCAAGCTTCCCGCCATCCAGGACCTCTATACCAGGCGGTGTCAGAGGAAGGCCCTCAAAATTGTCAAAGACTCCAGCCACCCTAGTCATAGACTGTTCTCTCTGCTACCGCCCAAAGCGATACGGAGCGCCAAGTCTAGGTCCAAAGGCTCCTTAACAGCTTCTACCCCCAACCATAAGACTCCTGAACAGCTAATCATGGCTACCCGGACTATTTGCACTGCCCCCCCCACCCCCACCCCCATCTTTTTACGCTGCTGCTACTCTGTTAATATTTATGCATAGTCACTTTAACTCTACCCACATGTACATATTACTTCAACTACCTCAACTAGGCGGTGCCCCCGCGCAGTGACTCTGCACCGGTACCCCCCTGTATATAGCCTCCCTACTGTTATTTTATTTTTACTTCTGCTCTTTTTTTCTCAACACTTTTTGTTGTTGTTTTATTTGACTTTTTATCAAAAAATAAATGCATTGTTGGTTAAGGGGCTTGTCGGTAAGCATTTCACGGTAATGTCTACAACTGTTGTATTCGGTGCATGTGGCAAATAAAATTTGATTTGAATTGATTTGATTATAGAATTCATGCTGTTGTTGTCAATGGAATTCTATAGTAAGGTTAAAGTTATATAAACATAGCTGTATAAAAAAGACTGTAAACTAGAAAAGATACATGTGAAATGGAGAAAGAAGCGGCGCAGCGATGATTTTCCCGGTCTTCCCATTTCTGATCGGGCAGCAGACCAGACTACCCGTGGGTCTGATCGGCGCCGGACGTTCAGTGTCTCCTTGGAGACCAGCACCTGCAGGGCGTGGGTCAGGTCTATGTCTGGGAGGGTACAGTCTCTATGGAACACAAAATATAGTGATGCTACGGTCTCTATGGAAACATAAATATAGTGATGCTACAGTCTCTTTCGGAAACACAGAAATATAGTGATGCTACAGTCTCTATGGAAACATAAATATAGTGATGTTACAGTCTCTATGGAAACACAGAAATATAGTGATGCTACAGTCTCTGGAAACACATAAATATAGTGATGCTACAGTCTCTATGGAAACACAGAAATATAGTGATGCTACAGTCTCTATGGAAACATAAATATAGTGATGCTACAGTCTCTATGGAAACACATTAATATAGTGATGCTACAGCCTCTATGGAAACACAGAAATATAGTGATGCTACAGTCTATGGAAACACAGAAATATAGTGATGCTACAGTCTCTATGGAAACACAGAAATATAGTGATGCTACAGTCTCTATGGAAACACAGAAATATAGTGATGCTACAGCCTCAATGGAAACACAGAAATATAGTGATGCTACAGTCTCTATGGAAACACAGAAATATACATTATTTACATTAACCATCAAACATAGAAAAAATTGTCCACTGCTGATCAGTGCTAAGCCACCAGTCCCAAATAAGGTGCTGATCAGTGCAAAGCCACCAGTCCCAAATAAGGTGCTGATCAGTACAAAGCCACCAGTCCCAAATAAGGTTGAGACATTCAGGTAACTTTCCCCAAATGCCCATGTGATCCCGAAGATCCGGTTGGAAGATTCCTGGAACCAGGAAGGAACAAGGAGCAAATTCAGAATCCTCCAACCAGGTTGTTTGGGAAAACCTGGGAATGTGGAGAAAATGGCTGGTATTTTGCAACCTTTTCTCCCAATTTAAATATATTCTATTTGCTCTGATAAAATGCAGGAATCCTCCAACCAGGTTGTGTGGGAAAACCTGGGAATGTGGAGAAAATGGCTGGTATTTTGCAAACTTTCTCCCAATTTAAATATATTCCTATTTGCTCCTGATATCGGCATGGTTTAGTACACCAAGACCGTCCCAAGTCAACTAAATCAACAAGAGCAGTTATGTCTTAAACACATCCCTATGGTCTAAATCATGTATACACAAACTGAAACAAAACACGCCGTCGATGGAATGATACAACAGGGATACGAGAGGTAAAAAACCTTCTAGAACCTTTTATAGATCTGGAACTCTGATCCTTGTTCTTCTCCCTCCATATGGACCAGCCCAGAGAAGGAGTTCTAGAACACAACAGAACAATAGAACACGTCAACCAGGTTGTCTGTTTAAACAATAGACCATTAGTAACAACACACAGGGGGGTAGGAATGGAAGAAAGTCACTCTGGAATCCTTCAATACCAACGCTAAAATATTAAAATGATTTCACTGGTTCGCTCCCAGATTCCCCCTCCATTTCCAGCCCTGTCCCGAACAACACTACACTAGCCTGGTGAATCCAGAATGAGCAGCTACGTTCAATATCTTTTAGATCTGCTTTTATCAGTCTGGCCTTAGAGCCAATTGATGGGGTTTTGGAATGAACCAGAAAGCGGCTGGTCCAATCAGCGTCCGAACAGAAACAGAAAAATGTTTACGACCAAAACCAGACTGATAAGCCAAGCAAAGAAATAGTAAAAGTGGTGACCATGCTGGATCCACCCAGCTAACACAATGCTGCAGTCAACTAAGACACAAATAAAGTTATGTCTTGTGTTTTAAAAAACAGAAAGTTATTTATTGTGTTTCATAAACCAGAAAGTTTTGTCTTGTGTTTTATGAACCAGAAAGTTATTTATTGTGTTTTGTGTTTTAAAAACCAGAAAGTTTTGTCTTGTGTTTTATGAACCAGAAAGTTATTTATTGTGTTTTGTGTTTTAAAAACCAGAAAGTTTTGTCTTGTGTTTTAAAAACCAGAAAGTTTTATCTTGTGTTTTAAAAACCAGAAAGTTTTGTCTTGTGTTTTAAAAACCAGAAAGTTATGTATTGTGTTTTACAAACCAGTGTAACTGAAAGCTTTAGGGAGAAAAAACAAGGTACTTATTTTGTGATAATATTTTGAAAAGAAGCACGGCTTATTTAGTGCTGGTGCTTACCATTACGGTGTTTGGGCTGGGGGGGCTGTGGGGGTTGTGGGGCGCTAGGGAGTTGGGGTTAGGGCTAGTGGTTGGGTTGTGGGGCTAGGGGTTAGGGGCTAGTGAGTTGGGGTGGGGCGGGGGGTTGGTTGTTGGGTTGGATGGGTGGGGTGGCAGGTTGGGGTTGGGGCGGGTTAGGGTTGGGAGATTTAGTAGGGTTAGGGCAGTAGCTGGTTAGGGTGGCTGGTTAGGTTGGGGTAGGGGCTTGGGGTTTGGGGAGGTTGGGGCATACGGGGGGGGTCTGGGGGAGGTGGGAGTGGGGTGGTTAGTAGGGGTGGTGATGGGTTGGGGGCTAGGGGTGGGTGGGGAGGCAAGGGGTTGGGGCTAGCTGGCAAGTGTTACGGGGTTAGGGGCAGCTAGGTTTAGGGGCGGGGGGTGGGGCTAGGGCATGGGTAGGTAGGTAGGGTGGGGGGGGGGCTGGTTAGGGGTTAGGGGGCAGAGGGTTGGTGGGTTGGGGGTAGTAGGGCTAGGTTAGGGGAGGGGATAGGGTTGGGGCTGGTGGGTAGAGGGCATAGGGTTAGGGGTTGGCTGGGGCATGGGTTGGGGCTAGGGGCATAGGGGGGGGGGCTAGGGCATCGGGCTAGGGGCTGGGGCTGGGGTTGGGCTAGGGGCATAGGGTAGGGGCTAGGCATAGGGTTGGGGTTAGGGCATAGGGCTAAGGGCTAGGGGCATAGGGTAGGGTTAGGGGCATGGGCTAGGGGCATAGGGTTAGGGG
>NW_025534241.1:237500-243790 GCF_020615455.1 Coregonus clupeaformis
ATTTGAAATATCTTTATTCCTTTAGAACTTTTGTGAGTGTAATGTTTACTGTCAATTTTTTATTGTTTATTTCACTTTTGTTTATTATCTATTTCACTTGCTTTGGCAACGTTAACATACGTTTCCCATGCCAATAAAGCCCATTTAATTGAATTGAGAGAGAAGTAGACGTTTTTGTTTACCTCATACACATCTCCTGTCATGTTCATGGGCATCCCCGTGGCAACTACATATCCAAGGATGCCCTTCACCAGCTCCAGGTGGGCGTGGTTGCTGGAAGACTCCTCCTTCACGCAGCCCGGCCCCCCCGTCAGGGCAACCACCTGGACCAATCCCCTACATCCGTCCTGGTCCTGGTGGGACAACAGAAAGAATCCTACCAATCAATCAATGTCAATCAATCAATATGTCAATCAACCAACCAATCAATGAATCAACCAACCAATCAAGCCAATCAACCAGCCAATCACCCAATCAACCAATCAACCAGCCAATCAATGAATCAACCAACCAATCAAGCCAATCAACCAGCCAATCATTCAATCAACCAATCAACCAGCCAATCAATCAATCAATCAATCAATCTATCTATCTCTCTATCTCTCTATCTCTCTATCTATCTATCTATCTATCTATCTATCTATCTATCAACCAGCCAACAGTAACTAGCTAACAGCAGCAGTACCTGTCTGAGCAGAGACAGAGAGCAGCGTTCTGCCCCCACCACCTCTAAAGCATGTAGCAGGGCCCCCTGGCAGAGCTCCGCCACAGAGCCTATCCTCCCAGAGCCTCCAGCCAGTAGCTTCATCATCCAGTCACAGCCCTCACCTCGCCCACAGGGCTCACCTCGCCCACAGGATCTAGTCCTCCTCGGAGAGCGGGGTGAAGAGCGGGGTGAAGAGCGGGGGGAGTGGGGACAGCGGAGGGAGCGAGAAGAAACGGGGGAGTGGAGGGAGCGAGGAGTACGGGGGGAGCAACTGCCCGCCCTCTCGAGGGTGAGGGGGTCACTCCACCGGGGGGTGGAGAGGGTGGAGGTCTGGTGAGAGGGGGGTTGGGACAAGGAGGGGATGGAGGCGGAGGTGGAGATCCGGAGGGAGGGGCTGGACAGGGGGAAGGTGTCCCGGCCGCGGCCCAGGAGGAGCATGCTAGAGCTGGGGTCGGACGGAGACCTGCTGGGCCCTCTGGAGTTCTGGGGAGAGGTTACCGTCTCCACGAACCAGCTTCCCACCATCTCCCTGACACACACACACACACACAGGACAAGTCTTAAATAACACCCTATTCCCTATATCAGTGTTTCTTAATGCTAAGCACTACCCACCCGATTCCATGAATCAACTCATCATCAAACCTTTCATTAGTGGAATCAGGTGTGTAGTGCTAGGGCAAAAACTATAATATAGATGAAGAAACACTATATAGTGTACTATTTGGACCAGGATGAAGAAACACTGCCCTATATAGTGCACTATTTTGACCAGGATGTAGAAACACTGCCCTATATAGTGCACTATTTTGACCAGGATGAAGAAACACTGCCCTATATAGTGTACTATTTGGACCAGGATTAGAAACACTGCCCTATGTAGTGTACTATTTTGACCAGGATGAAGAAACACTGCCCTATATAGTGTACTATTTTGACCAGGATGAATAAACACTGCCCTATATAGTGTACTATTTTGACCAGGATGAAGAAACACTGCCCTATATAGTGTACTATTTTGACCAGGATGTAGAAACACTGCCCTATATAGTGCACTATTTTGACCAGGATGTAGAAACACTGCCCTATGTAGTGTACTATTTTGACCAGGATGAGATGTAGAATCACTGCCCTATATAGTGCACTATTTTGACCAGGATGTAGAAACACTGCCCTATATAGTGTACTATTTTGACCAGGATGAAGAAACACTGCCCTATATAGTGCACTATTTGGACCAGGATGTAGAAACACTGCCCTATATAGTGTACTATTTGGACCAGGATGAAGAAACACTGCCCTATATAGTGTACTATTTGGACCAGGATGTAGAAACACTGCCCTATATAGTGCACTATTTTGACCAGGATGAAGAAACACTGCCCTATATAGTGTACTATTTTGACCAGGATGAAGAAACACTGCCCTATATAGTGTATTATTTTGACCAGGATGAAGAAACACTGCCCTATATAGTGTACTATTTTGACCAGGATGAAGAAACACTGCCCTATATAGTGTACTATTTTGACCAGGATGAAGAAACACTGCCCTATATAGTGTACTATTTTGACCAGGATGAAGAAACACTGCCCTATATAGTGTACTATTTTGACCAGGATGTAGAAACACTGCCCTATATAGTGCACTATTTTGACCAGGATGAAGAAACACTGCCCTATATAGTGCACTATTTTAACCAGGATGAAGAAACACTGCCCTATATAGTGTACTATTTTGACCAGGATGAAGAAACACTGCCCTATATAGTGTACTATTTTGACCAGGATGAAGAAACACTGCCCTATATAGTGCACTATTTTGACCAGGATGAAGAAACACTGCCCTATATAGTGTACTATTTTGACCAGGATGAAGAAACACTGCCCTATATAGTGTACTATTTTGACCAGGATGAAGAAACACTGCCCTATATAGTGCACTATTTTGACCAGGACCAGGATGAAGAAACACTGCCCTATATAGTGTACTATTTTGACCAGGATGAAGAAACACTGCCCTATATAGTGTACTATTTTGACCAGGATGAAGAAACACTGCCCTATATAGTGTACTATTTTGACCAGGATGAAGAAACACTGCCCTATATAGTGTACTATTTTGACCAGGATGAAGAAACACTGCCCTATATAGTGTACTATTTTGACCAGGATGTAGAAACACTGCCCTATATAGTGTACTATTTTGACCAGGACCAGGATGAAGAAACACTGCCCTATATAGTGTACTATTTTGACCAGGATGAAGAAACACTGCCCTATATAGTGTACTATTTGGACCAGGATGTAGAAACACTGCCCTATATAGTGTACTATTTGGACCAGGATGTAGAAACACTGCCCTATATAGTGTACTATTTGGACCAGGATGAAGAAACACTGCCCTATATAGTGTACTATTTTGACCAGGACCAGGATGAAGAAACACTGCCCTATATAGTGTACTATTTGGACCAGGATGAAGAAACACTGCCCTATATAGTGTACTATTTTGACCAGGATGAAGAAACACTGCCCTATATAGTGTACTATTTTGACCAGGATGAAGAAACACTGCCCTATATAGTGCACTATTTTGACCAGGATGGAGAAACACTGCCCTATATAGTGTACTATTTGGACCAGGACCAGGATGAAGAAACACTGCCCTATATAGTGTACTATTTGGACCAGGATGAAGAAACACTGCCCTATATAGTGTACTATTTTGACCAGGACCAGGATGAAGAAACACTGCCCTATATAGTGTACTATTTGGACCAGGATGAAGAAACACTGCCCTATATAGTGTACTATTTTTACCAGGATGAAGAAACACTGCCCTATATAGTGTACTATTTTGACCAGGATGAAGAAACACTGCCCTATATAGTGTACTATTTTGACCAGGATGTAGAAACACTGCCTTATATAGTGCACTATTTTGACCAGGATGAAGAAACACTGCCCTATATAGTGTACTATTTGGACCAGGATGAAGAAACACTGCCCTATATAGTGTACTATTTTGACCAGGATGAAGAAACACTGCCCTATATAGTGCACTATTTTGACCAGGATGAAGAAACACTGACCTATATAGTGAACTATTTTGACCAGGATGAAGAAACACTGCCCTATATAGTGCACTATTTTGACCAGGATGAAGAAACACTGCCCTATATAGTGTACTATTTTGACCAGGATGAGATGTAGAAACACTGCCCTATATAGTGTACTATTTGGACCAGGATGAAGAAACACTGCCCTATATAGTGCACTATTTTGACCAGGATGTAGAAACACTTCCCTATATACTGTACTATTTTGACCAGGATGAAGAAACACTGCCCTATATAGTGTACTATTTTGACCAGGATGAAGAAACACACTTTCTACATCCCATTATGTTCTTACCTGGACGAGTGATCATCCAGCCAAACCTCCACCCTGTCGCTGTCCACTCCGCTCCCAAACCCCCATCGACGCGTCTTGGTCCGAGGGCTCCACAGCGGCGAGAAAAACCATCCGGCACTGGTCACCGCAGGCCTTTCCTCCCCGCCCGGGCAGGGAGAGTTAGAAGGAGAGGAGGGGTCGGGAGTCGCTCCGTCCGAGGCCATCGGCTCCTGCAGCGGTTCGGACTGGAGGCAGGGCATACCGTCCGACAAGTAGCTCGAAAACAGGTCCCCTAAACTCAGTTTGAGCGACGGGAGGACACCTCCATTAACAGACCCATCGGAACCAGAGACGGAGAAATGTGGAGCAGGATCTCTGTGGCTTATAGAGTAGAGAGAGAGGCAGAGACCGTCACCACTATCAGAGCTCACCCTGTTAGGCTATCAGCTGTTGGATAAACCCAGAGGGAGCTGTATATTTAGCTAAACCTAATCCTGTTGCCCTTGATCTAAAGCCGAGAGCTGGCGTCGCCCAGGTGTTTTATTCGGTGGGAACATTCAAGGAACGGATTAGCGGCTGATTTGGATGCTGGGACTATTATGGACACTGAACCCAGGGTTCCCCGAGCCGGGCTTGGAAATCCCTCCCCGCGGCCCTCACTCTCCCCCTCCCTCCCCACGCTGGCCCTCCCCTCCTCCTCTCCCTCCCTCTCTTCTCTCCATACAGTTAGACACCTCCCCACGCTGATTTAAGTAATAGTAGAACAGTGTTTGAGAGAGGAGAGAGAGAGAGAGAGAGAGAGAGAGAGAGAGAGAGAGAGAGAGAGAGAGAGAGAGTCTCATTTGAAATGTCTTTATTCTTTTGAAACTTCTGAGTGTAATGTTTACTGTTAATATTTATTGTTTATTTCACTTTTGTTTACTATCTACTTCACTTGCTTTGGCAATGTTAACACACGTTTCCCATGCCAATAAAGCCCTTAAATTGAATTGAATTGAGAGAGAGAGAGAGAGAGAGAGAGACAGAGAGAGAGAGAGAGAGAGAGAGAGAGAGAGAGAGAGAGAGAGAGAGAGACAGAGAGAGAGAGAGACAGAGAGAGAGAGAGAGAGAGAGAGAGAGAGAGTGAGGACAATATCAAGGGATGGAAGTTACAGTTGATTTTAACCTTTATCTGTTCTTTGATCAACACTCCTAGTGGCCAATAATTAGTAGTACATCTTAAATCGCCCTCTAGTGGCAAATAATCAGCATTACGTCCCAAATCACCCTTTTTCCTCAGACAGGTTTGTGAAATTAGAAATATGTATTATCTTGTCAGCCAATCAAAGGCTCAGACTTCTCTGGGTAGAAAACGTAATTTCCCAGAATGCTGCTGTTGAGGATCGCAGCGTCAGAAGAGCAGCACAGCAGCTTCAGTGATGTCATTGGATGAGCTCCAGCCTGTATTGGTCCCGTAGCGGCTTCATTGATCTCCTTGGATGAGCTCCAGCCTACGTTGGTCCTGGTTGACGTAGATCATGTTGGTGGTGTCCTTAGTTCCCAGGTCATACTCCTCTGGGATAGAAGGTCCCTGGTTGACGTAGATCATGTTGGTGATGTCCTTAGTTCCCAGGTCATACTCCTCTGGGATAGAAGGTCCCTGGTTGACGTAGATCATGTTGGTGGTGTCCTTAGTTCTCAGGTCATACTCCTCTGGGATAAAAGGTCCCCTGGTTGACGACATGGGAAATGTCATAGTGTGTGTGTGTGTGTGTGTGTGTGTACACTGTACCTTAAACAGTCAGTGGAGGTTTCCTCTATACTGGGGTGGGAACTTGGCTTCAGTGTGCCAGAGGAGGACAGCGTTATTCCTCCTGGTACGGCAAATAGTCTGGGCAGCCATTTGATTAGATGTTCAGGAGTCTTACGGCTTGGGGGTGGAAGCTGTTTAGAAGCCTCTTGGACCTAGACTTTGTTATGTTATCAAATGTACATGGACACGCCATCTGAAATGGCACCCTTTTCCCTATATGGTGCACACCCATACTGCTCTGGTCTGAAGGAGAGACATAGGAATGAGGTGACGTGTGTTCGTAGTGCCGCTGCCACCAGAATTAGAACATTGAAAACAACCAAAACAAGTCTATTATAAAACGATATGTAGTGTCGTAGTAAATATAAAATGTTATAGATTGATCTGAGTAAAATGT